>NW_028320600.1:0-104519 GCF_062004578.1 Staurois parvus
CTCCGTGTCCACCACCCCCCTCTGCCAATCCCTCCACTGGCCTCCACTCAGTGTCCTCCACCCCCCTCTGCCAATCCCTCCACTGGCTTCCGATTGCGCAACGGATCAAATTCAAAATCCTAACGCTGACGTACAAAGCTGTCCACCATACTGCCCCGAACTACATCACTGACCTAATATCCAAGTACCGCCCAACACGCACACTCCGCTCCTCACAAGACCTCCTTCTCTCTAGTTCCCTGGTCTCCTCCTCTCATGCCCGCCTCCAGGACTTCTCCAGGGTGTCACCCATCCTCTGGAACTCCCTGCCCCAACCCATCAGATTATCACCTACTCTCCTCTCCTTTAGGCGCACCCTGAAAACCCATCTCTTCAGGGAAGCCTACCCCACCCCCTGCTAACTTGCCGACCTCCTCCACTCTTCCTACCACCCCATCCCCCACAGCTATCTCCTTCTGTGCCACCATCCCCTCCCTCATAGATTGTAAGCTCCAAGGAGCAGGGCCCTCAATCCCCTCATGTCTTGCATTGTATTGGTATTGTTCTGTCACATGTTCTGTCCCCCTTTGTAATGTACAGCGCTGAGCGAACTATTGGCGCTTTATAAATACTGTATAATAATGTATAATACATAAGGGGGATATGATCGCCATGTATAATACATAAGGGGGGGATATGATCTCCATGTGTAATACATAAGGGGGGGATATGGTCTCCATGTATAATACATAAGGGGGATATGATCTCCATGTATAGTACATAAGGGGGGATATGATCTCCATGTATAGTACATGAGGGGGGATATGATCTCCATGTATAGTACATGAGGGGGGATATGATCTCCATGTATAGTACATGAGGGGGGATATGATCTCCATGTATAATACATGAGGGGGGATATGATCTCCATGTATAATACATGAGGGGGGATATGATCTCCATGTATAATACATGAGGGGGGATATGATCTCCATGTATAATACATAAGGGGGATATGATCTCCATGTATAATACATAAGGGGGATATGATCTCCATGTATAATACATAAGGGGGGATATGATCTCCATGTATAATACATAAGGGGGATATGATCTCCATGTATAATACATAAGGGGGATATGATCTCCATGTATAATACATAAGGGGGGATATGATCTCCATGTATAATACATAAGGGGGGATATGATCTCCATGTATAATACATAAGGGGGGATATGATCTCCATGTATAATACATAAGGGGGATATGATCTCCATGTATAATACATAAGGGGGGATATGATCTCCATGTATAATACATGAGGGGGGATATGATCTCCATGTATAATACATGAGGGGGGATATGATCTCCATGTACAATACATGAGGGGGGATATGATCACCATGTACAATACATAAGGGGGATATGATCTCCATGTACAATACATAAGGGGGGATATGATCTCCATGTATAATACATAAGGGGGGATATGATCTCCATGTATAATACATAAGGGGGGATATGATCTCCATGTATAATACATAAGGGGGATATGGTCTCCATGTGTAATACATAAGGGGGGATATGATCTCCATGTATAATACATAAGGGGGGAATGATCTCCATGTATAATACATAAGGGGGGGGGGATATGATCTCCATGTATAATACATAAGGGGGGATATGATCTCCATGTATAATACATGAGGGGGGATATGATCTCCATGTATAATACATGAGGGGGGATATGATCTCCATGTACAATACATGAGGGGGGATATGATCACCATGTACAATACATAAGGGGGATATGATCTCCATGTACAATACATAAGGGGGGATATGATCTCCATGTATAATACATAAGGGGGGATATGATCTCCATGTATAATACATAAGGGGGGATATGATCTCCATGTATAATACATAAGGGGGATATGGTCTCCATGTGTAATACATAAGGGGGGATATGATCTCCATGTATAATACATAAGGGGGGAATGATCTCCATGTATAATACATAAGGGGGGGGGGATATGATCTCCATGTATAATACATAAGGGGGGATATGATCTCCATGTATAATACATAAGGGGGGGATATGATCTCCATGTATAATACATAAGGGGGGATATGATCTCCATGTATAATACATAAGGGGGGATATGATCTCCATGTATAATACATAAGGGGGGATATGATCTCCATGTATAATACATAAGGGGGATATGATCTCCATGTATAATACATAAGGGGGATGTGATCTCCATGTATAATACATAAGGGGGGATGTGATCCCCATGTATAATACATAAGGGGGGATGTGATCTCCATGTATAATACATAAGGGGGGATGTGATCCCCATGTATAATACATAAGGGGGGATGTGATCCCCATGTATAATACATAAGGGGGGATGTGATCCCCATGTATAATACATAAGGGGGGATGTGATCCCCATGTATAATACATAAGGGGGGATGTGATCTCCATGTATAATACATAAGGGGGGATGTGATCTCCATGTATAATACATAAGGGGGGGATGTGCTCTCCATGTATAATACATAAGGGGGGATGTGATCTCCATGTATAATACATAAGGGGGGATGTGATCTCCATGTATAATACATAAGGGGGGATGTGATCTCCATGTATAATACATAAGGGGGGGATGTGATCTCCATGTATAATACATAAGGGGGGGGATGTGATCTCCATGTATAATACATAAGGGGGGGATATGATCTCCATGTATAATACATAAGGGGGGTATGTGATCTCCATGTATAATACATAAGGGGGGATATGAGCTCCATATATAATACATAAGGGGGATATGATCTCCATGTATAATACATAAGGGGGGGATATGATCTCCATGTATAATACATAAGGGGGGGATATGATCTCCATGTATAATACATAAGGGGGGGATGTGATCTCCATGTATAATACATAAGGGGGGGATGTGATCTCCATGTATAATACATAAGGGGGGGATGTGATCTCCATGTATAATACATAAGGGGGGATGTGATCTCCATGTATAATACATAAGGGGGGGATGTGATCTCCATGTATTATACATAAGGGGGGATATGATCTCCATGTATAATACATAATGGGGATATGATCTCCATATATAATACATAAGGGGGGGATATGATCTCCATGTATAATACATAAGGGGGATATGATCTCCATGTATAATACATAAGGGGGGATATGATCTCCATGTATAATACATAAGGGGGGGATATGATCTCCATGTATAATACATAAGGGGGGATATGATCTCCATGTATAATACATAAGGGGGATATGATCTCCATCTATAATACATAAGGGGGATATGATCTCCATGTATAATACATAAGGGGGGATATGATCTCCATGTATAATACATAATGGGGATATGATCTCCATGTATAATACATAAGGGGGGATATGATCTCCATGTATAATACATAAGGGGGATATGATCTCCATCTATAATACATAAGGGGGATATGATCTCCATGTATAATACATAAGGGGGGATATGATCTCCATGTATAATACATAAGGGGGATATGATCTCCATGTATAATACATAAGGGGGGATATGATCTCCATGTATAATACATAATGGGGATATGATCTCCATATATAATACATAAGGGGGGGATATGATCTCCATGTATAATACATAAGGGGGATATGATCTCCATGTATAATACATAAGGGGGGATATGATCTCCATGTATAATACATAAGGGGGGGATATGATCTCCATGTATAATACATAAGGGGGGATATGATCTCCATCTATAATACATAAGGGGGGATATGATCTCCATGTATAATACATAAGGGGGGATATGGTCTCCATGTATAATACGTAAGAGGGGATATGATCTCCATAATAATACATAAGGGGGGATATGATCTCCATGTATAATACATAAGGGGGGATATGATCTCCATGTAGAATACATAAGGGGGGATATGATCTCCATGTAGAATACATAAGGGGGGATATGATCTCCATGTAGAATACATAAGGGGGGATATGATCTCCATGTATAATACATAAGGGGGGATATGATCTCCATGTATAATACATAAGGGGGGATATGATCTCCATGTATAATACATAAGGGGGGATATGATCACCACGTGTAATACATAAGAGATCTCCATAATACCTAAGGGGGGGGGGGATATGATCACCATGTATAATACACAAGGGGGGGATATGATCTCCATGTATAATACATAAGGGGGGATATGGTCTCCACGTGTAATACATAAGAGATAATATCCCATACTCATACACTCTCACGGCTTCAACTACCACCTCTATGCCGACGACACGCAAATCTATCTCTCGACTCCCCACCTCACCCCCTCGGTCTCCGCCTGAATCACAAACCTACTGAGCGACATAGACTGGATGTCGCTCCACTTCCTTAAACTGAACCTCTCCAAAACCGAGTCCGGACACCACCCCCCATTGACTTCTCCATCACATCCAACAATGCCACTATCAGTACTTGGTGTCATTCTGGACTCCAACCTATCCTTCCAGCCCCAAGTCCAATCTTTAACAATCTCCTGCAGACTCCACCTCCGCAACATCGCCAAAATCCGCACGTTCCTAACCCCAGAAACCACTAAACAGCTCATCCACTCCCTCATCATATCACGACTCGACTACTGCAACTCCCTCCTCACTGGCCTGCCTCGCCGCTGGCTATCCCCGCTTCAGTCCATCCTGAATACGGCTGCCAGACTCATTCACCTTTCCAACCGCTCCGTCTCCGCCACCCCCCTCTGCCAATCCCTCCACTGGCCTCCACCCCCCTCTGCCAATCCCTCCACTGGCCTCCACCCCCCTCTGCCAATCCCTCCACTGGCTTCCCAAGAAATCAAAAAAACTTCACAAATCGAACATATAAAAAAATGGAATCTTCAAAAAAAAAAAAAAAAAAAAATTATAAAATGCACATGAAAAATGCAAAATGGATAACGATCAAGAAATCAATTTGCACTGTTATCCATTATTTTGTATTTTTCGTGTGCATTCTATTCCATATTTTTTTTTTGATAACCGTGCAAATTGATTTCTTGATCATTATCCATTTTGGATTTTTCATGTACATTTTATTCTATTTTTTTTTTTTGAAAATTCCATTTTTTTTATATGTTCGATTTGTGAAGTTTTTGATTTCTTGATTATGCGGTAGAAATTATTTGGTGCTGCGCTAATGTATGTATCGCATAATCAAGAAATCAACTTTCACTGTTATAGAATAGAATACACATGAAAAATCCAAAATAATGGATAAGTGAAAATTGATTTCTTAATTATGTGATATATACATTTATTAGCGCAGCACCAAATAATTTCTATCGCATAATCAAGAAATCAAAAAAGCTTCACAAATCGAACATAAAAAAATGAAATCTTCAAAAAAAAAATATATATATAGAATAGAATGCACATGAAAAATCCAAAATAATGGATTACAATGAAAATTGTTTGTTTATTATGTGATATATACACATTAGTGCAGCACCAAATAATTTCTATTCATGTAGGGTTGAAAAAGGAAAAAGAAAGGACGACACACGCTTAACTTATAATTTAAAATACATTTATTTTATTTTTTGTTTGCTTTTTGTTATACACAGATGTTAAATAAGTTAAACACATTCTCAACAGCCACTCAGAATTATACCTACAAGCTGTACACATGAGGTAGAGATAAATAATTTAGGCTCCCATAAGACATCAAAGAGATTAAAAAATAAAAAATAAAACAAAAATTAGAAAAAAAAAAAAAAAAAAAGTACAAAAGTTTCCCTAATCCTTCATCTGCTATCGTGGTCCTGTCCTTGTCCACAACTTCCTCCACCAAGAATATCTGCCTAAGCGCACAAATCAAATTCAGAAACCTACATTCATATTTTTGGAGTTGTTGTGGGACCCATGGCCGTCCCTACATAAAATGTAAGATTGAAAACAAGAAAAAAAGTGCCGATATTGCACATGTTGTCGCGTTTAATCCAATCAGTGTTATGTACTTAGGCAATATTTTACCAAGGGGCCTTTCAAAATTTTACTTGGGGTCGGCATAGATTAAAAATCCTGGGTATATGGAAGCCTCTCCGTCCGTCTCAGGTCATAAAAAACGCACTTTAGAAACTTATGTTGGCTACTTGTTCCTGAAGGTTGAGATGAACTACCTCCGATCTGATTGAGTAGGAATAGCAAGTCTTTTAAAAAGGAAATGGAAAATATATTCTTTACAAAAATTGTGGATATGCATAATGTATAAAAACATTAAAAAGGACATCTGTTGTGAGAATATGTTGCACGATTGACAATTTTGTTATAAATCATTAGGCTCTTTAAAAACACATTTTTAGTGAATTGTTGGGAGGGGAGTGGGTACAGGAGAAATTAAAATTTAATAATCGACTTGTATGAAATGCATTAAAATACTCCCACTTTGCCTGTCAGAAGCTTGGGAGGCAAATAAAATATATCAAATATATTCACAATACAGTATATTTAGAATATTCAAGTTGAATTGTATATTATTCAGCTCAAAGTAATAGGTAAAGCTCAGTCCAATGTTAATGGTTTGGATTTTTTTTGGTATTTGACCAACCACTGAAAAAAAATAAAAATAAATTTAAAATCTGCATGCTAATGACTGAGCCTTAGCGGGGGGGGGGGTGGGGGGTGGGGGGGGGGGTTGCACGCAAAAGAGCTTTGTGGGACTATAGCTGGGTCATTCTCTAATTAGGGTGATCATCTGCTTTACAAAAGAATAAATTTATTTCATCCACAATGGTCCCTACATAATTTTTGTAATTTTTTTTAAAATGGATTTTATTTTAACTTTTTTTTTTTTAATTTGCATTAAGAAAGAGGTGTTCATCTTTAATACAACAAAACAAGTGCTCTGTTTTATTAGAATGCTAGAAACAAATGCACAAAGCATTTGCAACTTAGAAATAAATTCTCAAAGGAAAATGTTGCTATCTGGTGTTTTGTATTCTAGATAGAAATAGGTTCTCAATGCAAATTTTTTTTTTTTTTATCTAGAATAGAAAACACCAAATAAAAAAAAAATCTGCATTGAAAACCTATTTCTTTCTGGTGTTTTGTATTCTAAATAGAAATAGGTTCCCAATGCAGATTTTTTTTTTTGTTTTTTTATCTGGTGTTTTGTAAAAAAAAAAATCTGCATTGAAAACCTATTTCTTTCTGGTGTTTTGTATTCTAAATAGAAATAGGTTCTCAATGCAGATTTTTTTTTTTACAAAACACCAGATAAAAAAACAAAAAAAAAAAATCTGCATTGGGAACCTATTTCTATTTAGAATACAAAACACCAGAAAGAAATAGGTTTTCAATGCAGATTTTTTTTTTATTTGGTGTTTTCTATTCTAGATAAAAAAAAAAAAAATTTGCATTGAGAACCTATTTCTATCTGGTGTTTTGTATTCTAGATAAAAAAAAATAGAAAAAGGTTCTCAATGCAGATTTTTTATTTTTATTTTTTGTTTTCTATCTGATGTTTTGTATTCTAGATAGAAATAGGTTCTCAATGCAGATTTTTTTTTTTTTATCTAGAATACAAAACATCAGATAGAAAACAAAAAATAAAAATAAAAAATCTGCATTGAGAACCTTTTTCTATTTTTTTATATCTAGAATACAAAACACCAAATAGAAATAGGTTCTCAATGCAGATTTTTTTTTTTTTATTTGGTGTTTTGTATTCTAGATAAAAAATAAAAATAAAAAATCTGCATTGAGAACCTTTTTCTATTTTTTTATGTTTTTTATCTGATGTTTTGTATTCTAGATAAAAAAAAAAAAAAAAATCTGCATTGAGAACCTATTTCTATTTGGTGTTTTGTATTCTAGATATAAAAAAATAGAAAAAGGTTCTCAATGCAGATTTTTATTTTTTATTTTTTGTTTTCTATCTGATGTTTTGTATTCTAGATAAAAAAAAACTAAAAAAAAAAAAAAAAAAAAATCTGCATTGAGAACCTATTTCTATCTGGTGTTTTCTATTCTAGATTAAAATTTTCAAAGCCTTTTTTAAGGGAATGAATGCAGATTTTTTTTAATCTAGAATACAAAACACCAGATAAAAATAGGTTCTCAATGCAGATTTTTTTTTTTTTTTTTTTTTTTTTTAGTTTTTTTTTTATCTAGAATACAAAACATCAGATAGAAAACAAAAAATAAAAAAATAAAAATCTGCATTGAGAACCTTTCTATTTTTTTTATATCTAGAATACAAAACACCAAATAGAAATAGGTTCTCAATGCAGATTTTTTTTTTTTTTTATCTAGAATACAAAACATCAGATAGAAAACAAAAAATAAAAAATCTGCATTGAGAACCTTTCTATTTTTTTTTATCTAGAATACAAAACACCAAATAGAAATAGGTTCTCAATGCAGATTTTTTTTTTTTTTATCTAGAATACAAAACATCAGATAGAAAACAAAAAATAAAAATAAAAAATCTGCATTGAGAACCTTTTTCTATTTTTTTTTATCTAGAATACAAAACACCAAATAGAAATAGGTTCTCAATGCAGATTTTTATTTTTTATTTTCTATCTGATGTTTTGTATTCTAGATAAAAAAAAACTAAAAAACTAAAAAAAAAAAAAAAAAAAAAATCTGCATTGAGAACCTATTTCTATCTGGTGTTTTGTATTCTAGATTAAAAAAATCTGCATTCATTCCCTTAAAAAAGGCTTTGAAAATTTTAAATGCAACTTGCACAATTCTTTACAAAATATAATTTATGAAGGGATAAAAAGGGATTTACTTGCAATATTAAAAAAAAAAAGTAAATTGTGAATAAAACAAGGGAATATTAACTGTGAATGAATAACAGGAGACTGAACAATTCTGCATTGGTGATTTTTTTTTATATTAAAAAAAGTTTAAAAATTTTTTTTAAAAAATTAAAAAAATTACACATCAAGTCATACTCTATCAAAAAGTTTTTTTTTCCCAGCAACTAGTGCATTAAAAAAAAATGCTAGCTGAAATATGTAACATTTACAATAATTATCCGTTAACCAGGCTAAAAATTGATGCAATCATAAGTTGACTTTTGGAATCATTACATCTACACCTAATATTTCCCCGTTTTATTCCATGTCTATGGGAATCCAAAGAGAGGCAAAAAAGTATATTACAATATAATACACAGTATAAACATTCAATCCACCCGGATCTACAAGCAGATGTGCCGAGGCATTCACTTCTAAACTTGTATCAAAATATTTCAGAATGTACAAAACTCTGGGGAATAGCATCGGACACAATAACATTTTGCATAAATGTGTAATTTTACTTAAACAGGAAATGGGGATTTGGGAAATGGTCTGATTTATAAAACAGAGTGTGCATTTTTTTGGCCTTAAAAAAAAAAAACAAACAAAAAAAAAAAAAAAAAAAAAAAAAAAAGGTTAAAAAAATAATCCAGATAAACCGCTTAAACCTTCTCAAATGCAAAAAGGAACTACTTAACATAGGACAAGCAACATGTTTAAATTGCAATTTGGTGGATACATGTTAAAAATTGAAACTTTTCATGTGAATTTTTATATTTCCCAACAATCTACATATACAAAACAAAGTATACACAAATCGAAAATAGTCATAGGTGCCAAAAAAAAAAAAAAAAAATACATTGTGTAAAAAAAACAAAAAACAAAATTGTTACAAAATAGTAAAATCAGAGTTTGCACATATTAACGTGGAAATGCATTACAGCTTTCAGAATAGCTACTGTATTCGTTGCTTAACTTAAAAAAATGACTGAATTTTTTCCCATAATGCAATGCTCCTGAAAAATGGTGATTAATTGAAGTGAATGGTCAAGTATGAAATGCTGTTTTGGATAGATTAATGTTAAAAAAATCAAAAATAAAAAAAGCTGTGATTTATTATTTTTTATTTTAATCACAGCTTTTTTTTAAAAAAAGTTAAAAATGCGATTTATTAAATTAAAAAACGCTGTGATTTTTTTTATTTTAATAAATCACAGCTTTTTTTTAAAAAAAAGATGTGATTTATTAAATTAAAAAAAATCACAGGTTTGATTTTTTAATTTAATAAATCACAGCTTTTATTAAAGTTACAAAAAAGCTTATTAAATTAAAAAAAAAAAGCTGTAATATATTAAATTAAAAAAAGCGGTGATTAAATTAAATAAAACCTGTGATTTTTTTTTAATTTAATAAATCACAGCTTTTATTAAAGTTACAAAAAAGCAAATTAAAAACAAAAAAGCTGTGATTTATTAAATTAATAAAAGCTGTGATTTATTAAATTAAATAAAACCTGTGATTTTTTTTAATTTAATAAATCACATCTTTTTTAATTTAATAAATCACATCTTTTTTTAATTTAATAAGCTTTTTTGTAACTTTAATAAAAGCGGTGATTTATTAAATTAAAAAATAAAAGCTGCGATTTATTAAATTAATAAAAGTTGTGATTTATTAAATTAAATAAAACCTGTGATTTTTTTTAATTTAATAAATCACATCTTTTTTAATTTAATAAATCACATCTTTTTTTAATTTAATAAGCTTTTTTGTAATTTTAATAAAAGCGGTGATTTATTAAATTAAAAAATAAAAGCTGCGATTTATTAAATTAATAAAAGCTGTGATTTATTAAATTAAATAAAACCTGTGATTTTTTTTAATTTAATAAATCACATCTTCTTTAATTTAATAAATCACATCTTTTTTTAATTTAATAAGCTTTTTTGTAACTTTAATAAAAGCTGCGATTTATTAAATTAAAAAATAAAAGCTGCGATTTATTAAATTAATAAAAGCTGTGATTTATTAAATTAAATAAAACCTGTGATTTTTTTTAATTTAATAAATCACATCTTTTTTTAATTTAATAAATCACATCTTTTTTTAATTTAATAAGCTTTTTTGTAACTTTAATAAAAGCGGTGATTTATTAAATTAAAAAATAAAAGCTGCGATTTTTTTTAAAGGTACAAAAAAGCTTATTAAATAAAAAAAAAAATCTGTGATTTATTAAATTAAAAAAAAACAAACTGTGATTTATTAAATTAAAATACAAAAGATGTGATTTATTAAATTAAAAAAACAAAAGATGTGAATTATTAAATTTAAAAATTTTTTGTAAATAAACCATTAAAAAAAGAAAAAAAAAAAATCAGCCACCCAGGATATTGTTGGAGAATGCATAGACCCCGAGCTACACAATTCGTTCGGTCCCTTAATTTAAATGTATTTTTCATGACAAGGCACAAGAAATTATGTAAATATCTGCATAGTTTTTTTTTTTCTTTTATATATAACAAAAGGACACATTTGCCAAATGTAGAGCAGGATAAGAGTTATGCATGTTGTAAAAATTGTATGCAATTACTATAGACTGTACAAGTATCTCATAAATTGAAAGTGTCACAATGCATAACTTTGACCCTCAAAAATAAACATTTAAAATTACTTAAAATTAATTAAAAAAATTTTTTTTTACTATCTTTGGGGTCCAAGTTTCAAGGTCCATGCTAACACTATTTAAAAGTTTAAGTTCACACATTTTACACGGGTTACTTTAATGCCCAGTAATATATTGTCCTCTGCGCTCGTTCATTTATAAAAGTTTAGCGTTCAACCACAAGGCCAATATCCCATTTTTGTAAAATTCTATAGTAGCCATTTTTTTTTTTTTTTAGTTTGAATCTGTTTTGAACAGAACATAAAATTGTAAGGCTTGGACATTTTGCATGCAGAGAAAAAGGATATTCAGTTCATATTTTTAATAGAAGACAGATCTTTAAAATTTGCATAAAACAGTAACTCTTGTACTAGCGTCTCCAATTTCAGCAACCTTGTGAAAAAAAAAAAAAAAAAAAAAAAAAATAGAATAAATAAATAAAGATAATTCTGCCAAATCTCGCCTTGTACAGAGTGTTGGTCGAATCCACATATTGGCATCTTTGATTGTATTCAGTATCACGTACAAATTGAAATCTGGCTCCGTTCACACCAATGCGTTTTTTTTAGTGCTTTTTGCAGAAATTAACTGCAGTCCATTTAACCACCTCCCGTCCGCACACAAGCAGGGGGGTGTATATAAACGGCCGGACGGTGGCAGTGCAGGGTCGGGTGGCCATTTATAAACATCCTCCCCGCCCCCGCTTGTGCGCGCTCCCTGGGAGCGCACAGCACCACGATCCGGTGCCCGCTGTGACCGATCGGACAGGACCTCTGTGCGAGGTCCCGATCATGTGATCACTGATTGGCCAATCAGTGATCACATGCAGAGTAGTAAGCAAGATGTCACTTCTGACATCATTGCTTACTACGTGTGAAATCTGTGGTGACACTGTACTGCTAGGGTGACAGTATGTTAAAAAAAAAACATATATAAAAAATAGAATAAAAACGTAAAAAAAAAAAAAATTGAAAAAATTATCATTTTTGGTTATAAACTAATCTTTTTTTTTTTTTTTTTTTTTACTAAAAAGATAACAGAATAAATTTTGGCCAAGATCTATGATGAAATATTTATTTGCAAAATTTTATAAGAAAAACACTTTCTAAATTTTTGGACTTTCATTTATATAGCAAAAAAAAAAAAAAAAAAAAAAAAGCAGAACAAAAAGACGCAGAAAAACAGGTCAAAAACACACATAGAAAAAAATTCAAAATGAACTGCACAAAGCACTGCAAAATGGACAAAAAGGCAAACTGCATAGGTGTGAACGGAGCCTCAAGTTTTATTCTTTTTTAAAAGTTTTCATCTACAAAAAAAAAAAAAAAAAAAAAAAAAAAAAGAAAAAGATCAGACCCTAAAACTGCGTGTGAACCCTAACTGTATGAAATGTTGTAATGCATTGTGGATCAATAACAGCTTTAAAAAAAAATTAAAAAAAAGAAAAAAAAGAAAAAAAAGAAAAGAAAAAATTAAAATTAAAATTACAAAAAAAAAAAAAAAAAAAATCAGACCCTTAAGCTGCATGTGAACCATAACTGTATGAAATGTTGCTAATGCATTGTGGATCAATAAAAGCTTTAAAAAAATTAAAAGAAAAAAATTAAAATGTCATCTGCCTGCTCAATGGGGGTGGGGGGGGGGGGGGGGTCAGAGGACAGATCTCCGCTGAGCAAGCAGATCACAGCCGACTCCGCCCCACATGACAGGGGCTGTAATGACATTTTTTCAGCCTCTTTACAGCCACTTCTTGTCTGCATGCACTGAAAGATGCATTTCCTGCAACACCGGCACATACATGCAATATGCCCCCCCCTGGGTCGCATGTTGTCTCTACTGGAGCCGTCCCACTTTTCTTGGATCTGAATCTTGTGATCTCAGATTGTAAACTGTCAGCATTTTCAGTTTGGTCCACCAAGAAAATCTTTAAAATAGAAAAAAAAAAAAAAAAAAGGCAAGGCACTTCTGGTTGCTTTTTAAAAAGGGTGGAAGAACAGTAAAGCCACAAATAAAAAATTAAATGAAATAAAATCAGGGGTCTGTTTTAAAAAAATAAAACCTGATTTCCCACCTATTTACCTGTCCAAAAAAAGAAAAAAAGTTAGATACCGGGTTTTTTTTTGGAAAGGTTAACATGGGGGGAGAAATCTTATTTTTTTTTCATTTTTTAAAAACACAAAAAGTTAGACCCCTTATTTTTATTTTTTTTTCTACACACAAGTTAGACCCTTTATTTTTTTTTTCATTTTTTAAATACAAAAAGTCAGACCCCTTATTGTTTAACAAAAAAACTGATTTCCCCCATTTACTTTTCCCAAAAAAATGGATTTCCCCCATTTACCTTTCCCAAAAAAAAAAAAAAAAAAAAAAGCAGGGGTCTAACTTTGTAAAAAAAAAAAAAAAAAAGTTAGACCCCTGCTTTTTTTTTGGGGGGGGGGGGGGAAGATCCGATTTTGTAAAAAAAAAAAAAAAAATAAAATCGGATCTTCCCCCCAAAAAAAAAAAAAAAAAAATCAGGGGTCTTTTTTTTTTTTTTTTTTAACAAAATCAGATCTTCCTATATTTACCTTTCAAGAAAATGGTCAGGGGTCTAACTTTGTTTAAAAATTAAAATCTGATTTTACCCACATTTCTCTTTCCCACCACCCACAAAAAAAAAATTAAAGTACCACCGGCTGTAAAGGAATCTGCTAAATTTGTGTCAATTTTTCCATCTTGAATTGTTTTGAGATCTTTTAATACCACAGGAAAATAAACCCAACTATGTACAATATTTAACAGAAAAGCAATATATATCCACATTGTCATAAATACATATTAAATACAGAAAGCATCTAGGACTCAGTGCGTGAAATATACTCATAAGAGCTTTGTCCGCTCAGTAGTTCACTCATCCTCTCTCGCGCAATAAAGCTATTTGCTTTTCCTGGAACTATTGAAAATTATGTAGATAGAAAAAAAAAATAAAAATAAAAAAAAATAAAAAAAATTATGTGCAAGCTTAGTTTATCTGGTTCCGTCTTAATGACTGCAATTCATCTTAAAACACACAGACATGCATTCATTTTTTTTTGTTTTTTTGTTTTTTTTGTTTAAAGTACTGAAGGCACAAAATTTGTGTCTACTCAAAAAATAGCTATTTTTTTTTAAAAAAAAAGATTACAAAAAAAAAAAAAACGACATTTGTGATTTGTTAATAACTGGACATAATACCACAATGAAACCATAGTAAGGTCTTCAAAAGGCTTTTGAATAAATAAATGTTCTTTATATATATATTTAATTTTATAGATAATATATGTATATTCACACTGAATACAGTTCAAACTTTTAATGACCAGATAACTGATATATATATATTTTTTATATAGTTATTAAATATCTATGAATTTGGTCAATACTGTGGAGTCCTTGCATTTGGTAGCATAAAAGCAAGCCGTATTCTAGGACCATCCCTAGACAGAAGTTTTTGCAGGTAATAATAAGCTGGTATGTGAACAGTGAAGCTTTTTAGGGTTGGGAAATTAAAGGAAAAATATAAAAATATCTAGAAACAGACTAAGGTGTCCTTAGTTTATGTGGCCAACATTTAAAGCAAGCTGCCCATCTAAAATCTATACAAAAAAAAAATCTCAAATAGTCAGAATAAAAAAAAAAAAAGTCAAAAAAAAAAATCTGTCAAAAAAAAAAAATCTCAAATAGTCAAAAAAAAAAAAAAAAAAAAAAATCAGTAACTTGGATGCTTTAAAAAGGGTATTCAGCAAATTAAATAAATACAAAAACCATCACCTTCCCCTACATATGCCACTTGTAAATTTTGTTTATCCCACCTACACAGATGGAAAATTATATAGATAAAAGTAAAAAAAAAAAAATTTTTTTTTAATTCCAGAAATATTTAAGAATTTTAGTTCCTGGTATAGAATTTAACTGGCTACAGGTTCTCTCTTTTTATGGATTTTTGAAGAATTCGCTTGCCAAAATTTGCCAGTAGTAGTTCCCGATTTAGGGTAGAAATATTTTCAACTAATGCAAAATACTGAATTAAAAAATAGTAAAAAAAAAAAAAAAAAAAAAATTTGCACAATTTTTAGCAATGCAGTCACGAGGCAAGGTTTAGGCATTTGTGAGCTGCAGTGCGTTTTGGCAGAGAGAAGGGGTGTTGCCATCTGTTGTGGTAACAATGTGATAAGCACGAATGGGTCTTAAAAAAACAAAAATAAAAAATAAAAAATTAAAAAAAAAAGATTACAAGTTCCTATTAGCTAGCCTATGGTGGATTCATTCTGTAACACTTACTCCATCCTGCCTTTACTTAGGATCAAATCCCCAGTAGTTTTGACCCACTCTTAAAAAAATTTTCAAGCAGCTTACAGTACCCTAGTTTCATACAAAATGAAAACCAATTAAAGGTGTGCTGTATTTTTAAATGCAAACTTAAGTAAAAAAAATAAAAAAAATAAAAAAAAAAACCCCCAGAAAAACAAAAATCCAAAACAGAAGAAAACAAAAACGGAAGAAAACAAAAGCGGAAGAAAACAAAAACGGAAGAAAACAAAAACGGAAGAAAACAAAAGCGGAAGAAAACAAAAGCGGAAGAAAACAAAAGCGGAAGAAAACAAAAGCGGAAGAAAACAAAAGCGGAAGAAAACAAAAGCGGAAGAAAACAAAAGCGGAAGAAAACAAAAGCGGAAGAAAACAAAAGCGGAAGAAAACAAAAGCGGAAGAAAACAAAAGCGGAAGAAAACAAAAACAGAAGAAAACAAAAACAGAAGAAAACAAAAACAGAAGAAAACAAAACAAAACAAAAAAAAACAGAAAATAAAACAGAAAAAAAAAAAAACACAAAAAACAAAAACACAAAAAACAAAAAAAAAAAACAAAAACCACAAAACAGAAAGAACAAAAAAAATAACCACAAAAAACCCAAGACAGAAAAAAAAACACAAAACAGAAAAAACCCCCCCCAAAAAACACAAAAAACACAAAAAAAAACAGAACAAAAACAAAAAAAAAACCCACAAAAACATGTCATGCCACGCCTATATCTGATGCTAACTGATTAGAATACTTACCACCCCTGTGCTGCTCTCCTCAGGAATGACCACCTATCCAGTCCTGGATGCACATGCTCTGTGCGAGGGTTTCAATTACAGCGGAACACCATCATAGTGCAACTACGGCAAATGGTTCTTAAAAATGTGAAAATGCACCAACATTAAGCGACACATAAACCTCACAATGCAAGTGTTCTCCCAGCGTGCGACATGACGTCAAGAGTTTCTGTGTAACGAGGGTCTTCAGGGGAAGAGGCTCAACTGGAATGGACGGTGGTTGGTGGCAGTGTTCAGGTTTGTGGTGCTACAGGGAGCGCTGGAGATGCAACGTGCGGAGGGAAGTGTGGTAAAGGGTGTTTGAACCTCCAGGGCTCCTCAAGGCTGCTCTGAAAAGCTTCTTCCAATGTGCAGAGGGAAGCATGGTAGAAGAAAGGTGTTTGAACCTCCGGGGCTCCTCAAGGCTGCTCTGAAAAGCTTCTTCCAATGTGCGGAGGGAAGCATGGTAGAAGAAAGGTGTTTGAACCTCCGGGGCTCCTCAAGGCTGCTCTGAAAAGCTTCTTCCAATGTGTGTGGCCCACCCAAAGTAACAAGTGTCTTCAGGGAACAGAAGCTTGACTTGAACCAACAGTGGTGGGTTGTGATGTTTGGGATTATGGTGCCGCAAGGAGCACTGGAGGTGTGTGGAGGGAAGAATGGTATAGAAAGGTGTTTGAACCTCCAGGGCTCTTCAAGGCTGCTCTGAAAAGCTTCTTTTTTTTTTTGGAGGTGCAAACACCTTTCTTCTACCACGCTTCCCTCCGCACATTGGAAGAAGCTTTTCAGAGCAGCCTTGAGGAGCGCTGGGGGTGCAAACACCTTTCTATACCATTCTTCTCTCCACACACCTCCACTGCTCCTTGAGGCACCACAATCCCAAACATCGCAACCCACCACTGTTGGTTCAAGTCAGGCTTGTGTTCCCCTGAAGACACTTGTTACTTTGGGTGGGCCGCACACGTGACGTCATTTCTCATGCTGGGAGAAAACTCCATCGGTGTTTGAGGGGAAGGCCCAACACAACACAAACACCAATGGCGGTCTCTCCCAGCCTGAGAAATGACGTCACGTGTGCGGCCCACCCAAAGTAACAAGTGTCTTCAGGGGAACAGAAGCTTGACTTGAACCAACAGTGGTGGGTTGTGATGTTTGGGATTGTGGTGCCTCAAGGAGCTCCAGTGCAGTGTGCGGAGAGAAGCATGGTAAAAGAAGAGTTTGCACCTCCAGTGCCCAAGGCTGCCCTGAAGGGCTTTTTCAATGTTCCAAGGGAAGCGCGGTAAGAAAGGCATTTGAAGAAAGCCTATAAGGGCAGCTTTGAGGACATAAAAGGAGCATATGAAAGAAAAGAGAACAAATGACCTGCAAAAACGGTGGCAGCAGTCAAAGCATTATCTACAACAGGTCAACGGTTCAACTTTAAAGCCCTTTCAGGACATCAAGCTTCATATAAAAACAGTGCGCTCTTGCAAAACACAATACAAACACTCCCGGGAGTGTCCTCCCAGCATACGAAATGACGTCACGCACGCGGCCCCACCCAAATGCGTTTCTGTGTAATAAGCATCTTCAGGGGAACGAGGGCTCGACTGGAACCGACAGTGGTGGGTGTCGGTGTTCGGGATTGTAGCGCTGCAGTGCGCTCCTCAAGGCTGCCCTGAAAGGGTCCTTTCACGCGGGCGTTTTTTTTTATTTTTTGTTATCATTTGTCAAGTTTTTTTTCAAAGAAAAAAACGGATTACTTTACATCAGTTTTTCCATCTTTTTTTCAGTTTCTCGTCAATTTTTTTTACATCCTTTACCAAATTCAAAAACCGCACGCAACTGCACAATACAAACACCGCCAGAGTGTCCTTCTAGATTTTCACAGGCTGGAGGAGAAATCTGGCTTCAGTCGGCCAAGTACACATGATGAAAACTGATGAGATAAGCTCCCTCAAGTCCAGGGGAGCCTCTGTTCTTCTGAAGATGCACATGTGACGTCATCTTGCATGCTGGGAGGAATCTCCGGCGGTGTTTGTATTGTGTTGTGCAGTTGCGTGCTGTTTATATAAAATTTTGGGCTGTTTTTGAATTGGTAAACAGCACGCAAATGCACCACACAACACAAACACCGCCGGAGATTCCTCCCAGCATGCAAAATGACGTCACATGTGCATCTTTAGAAGAAAAGAGGCTCCCCTGGAGGAAGCTCATCTGGTCTGTAGTCTGTCAGTTTTCACCACGTGTTCTTGGCCAACTGAAGCTAGATTTCTCCTCTTCATTTTCGAAAGCTGGAAGGACACTCCGGTGCGGTTTATATGAAGTTCAACATAAATGCAGGAGAGTGCAGTTTAATAAAACCATTTGCCAGACTTCCTGCACTACGATGGTTCCCTCCATTTTAAACCCTTGCACGGAGCATGTGCATCCAGGACTGGATGGATGACCATTCCTAAGGACACCATAACAGAAATGGTTGCCGAGCAGCAAGGTCCTTACTGATCCCCGCGTAGGATCTCCGCCCCTCTGGTAAGGAATCCATCAACTCTTCCTGGTGGAAGGTCCTGTGGCATGCCGTCATCTTCAGTGGCACATCTTTCTCTGTTCATCCTGAAGAGCACTTTTTAGGATCATTTTTTTCTTTGGATTCATTTTACTTTGGACTTTTATTTCATTGGGACTTGTGGCCGATTAGCCACGGGAGTTAATAGGTATGAATCAGGGGCGGACTGACAACTCTCGGGGCCCCTCCGAGCAATAGAAAATAATGGGGCCCATGTCCTCGCCAATACTCAATCCACACCCAAAGAAGCCTATGAAAGGTATCAGGGGCATCTCATGGGGCCCCTACTGACCCCAGGCCCTCGGGCAGTGCCTGAGTGGTCAGTCCACCCCTGGTATGAATACATGTGTACATAATTCATATCAAGTATTAAATCATTTCGCATTTGATACAAGCGTGGCATGAAAAGGTCACGTGTTCATGGACTGATCGAAGTTTCAAGTTTTTTTGTTCACTTTTTTTTTTTTTTTTTTTTATTACAAAAACAAAGACCAAAAAACCCCCAAAAGCCAAAAAACACAAAACAAAAAAAAACACAAAGCCGAAAAACCAAAAAAAAACACAAACACACAAACACACAAAACACAAAAAACACAAAACACAAAAAACACAAAACCAAAAACACAAAACCAAAAAACACAAAACCAAAAAACACAAAACCAAAAACCAAAAAACAAACACAAAAAACAAACAAAAAAAAACAAAACCAAAACACAAAAAACAAACACAAAACCAAAAAGACCAAAAAACACAAAAAACAAACAAAAACAAAAAAACAAACACAAAAAACACAAAAAACAAACAAAAAAAGAAAAAAAAAAACACAAAACCAGAAAAAAAAAACAAAAACGAAAAATAAACAAAAAACAGGAAAAAAAAAACAGAAAAAACCCCCCAAAAAAACAAAAAAAAAAAAACAAACAAAAAAAGGGACAGCCCACCTTTAATTGGTTTCCATTTTGGTTATTACATCTAATACCCTAGATTGTAAAAGAGGTGCAGCAGTTTCTTCACATTTGTTCACATAGCGCAGATTTATACACTTTGGGCCTTCTATATAGTTTCATGCAAAATTTGCCTATTTCACAGCTTAGCAAGGGCAAAAGAGACATTGGGGTTCATTTACTGAAAGCTTTGCAAGAGAATTCTCTTTTCAAGCCGGGGAATTTTCCCGCAAGCCGGGGAATTTTCCCGCAAGCCGGGGAATTTTCCCGCAAGCCGGGGAATTTTCCCGCAAGCCGGGGAATTTTGTATAAAAAAACAAGTGCAAGGAAAAATTTAAACAAAAAGTTGGATTGCACACGGAGTAGATGAAGTCAGCAGAACCCCCAATTCACTAAACGAAGGAACAATTCCCTGGCATCAACAGCCTATTAGCCTTTAATAAAAAAAAATCATCCCCTGCGTGTCAGTTGGGCGAGGACTGATGATCATTTGCATAGCTGGCACAATTGATTATTGGTACCATAGTCTTTTAGTGGTTTCCCAGTATAATACAGTATCTATACTTTTATTCCTTTGATTCTAGGATTACATCAATTGGATGAAGTCCTCACTACACACATAGATCGTTCTTTGCATTCAGCGGAAAGTGACAGCTTGCTTTTAGCCAAAACCTCAGTTAAAAAAAAAAACATAATAGGGAGTGTAGTATTCCAATAGAGGTCCCTATGGCTAGATTGTGGGCTAAAGTACATTAGCAGTTTTAATCTCATGCCACTGAGCAATTTAACCCATTGATGGAACCTCTCAGTTACAAGAGTTGAGCAAATTTTACCAGTAAATTGCCAGGATGAACCTAAACAAATTATTTGTAGAAGGGGTCCAAGCTAGAATGATACTCCAATAGAGATTTTTGCATTTTGAGTTATTATATGCTAGGTCAGGATATTTTTGCCATCTGTGTCTCATGGAGATGATTTTCCTTCACGCTCGGTCTTGTAGGCACAACAGAGAGTGAGGAAATATCTTCGATGTGAAGGATATCCATACGTGGTTGCCAATGGACAAGCATCACACAAGAGATTTCTCCTCTCTGTCGGGTCAACATTTTAGACAATGGTCACCAAAACAGGTAGAGTACGTTATAAGCTTGGTCAGGATATTTTTGCCATCCTGTGTCTCATGGAGAGGATTTTCCTTCGCTTTTGGTCTTGTAGGCACAACAGGAAGTGAGGAAATATCTCCGATGTGAAGGATATCCATATGTGGTTGCCATTGGACAAGCATCTCATTTGAGAGATTTCCCCTTCTGTGTTCTGGTGACCGTTGTCTTGTCCAACTGTCTAAAATTTTCACCCGACAAACAGAGTATATTATAAGCTCGGTCAGGGTATTTTTGCCATCTTGTGTCTCATGGAGATTATTTTCCTTCACGCTCGGTCTTGTAGGCACAACAGAGAGTGAGGAAATATCTCCGATGTGAAGGATATCCATACGTGGTTGCCAATGGACAAGCATCCCACAAGAGATTTCTCCTCTGTCGGGTCAACATTTTAGACAATAGTCACCAAAACAGATGAAGTACGTTATAAGCTTGGTCAGGATATTTTTGCCATCCTGTCTCTCATGGAGAGGATTTTCCTTCGCTTTCGGTCTTGTAGGCACAACGGGAAGTGAGGAAATATCTCCGATGTGAAGGATATCCATATGTGGTTGCCACTGGACAAGCATCCCATTTGAGAGATTTCCCCTTCTCTCTGTCGGGTCAACATTTTAGACAATGGCCACCAAAACAGGCAGAGTACGTTATTATAAGCTCGGTCAGGATATGTTTCCCATCTTGTCTCTCATGGAGATTATTTTCCTTTGCTTTCGGTCTTGTAGGCACAACAGAGTGAGGAAATATCTCCGATGTGAAGGATATCCATACGTGGTTGCCAATGGACAAGCATCTCATTTGAGAGATTTCCCCTTCTGTGTTCTGGTGACCATTGTCTTGTCCAACTGTCTACCTGTTTGTCAGGTGAAAATTTTTGAGTACGTTATTATAAGCTCGGTCAGGATATTTTTGACATCTTGTGTCTCATGGAGATTATTTTCCTTCGCTTTCAGTCTTGTAGACACAACAGGGAGAAATATCGCCAATGCGAAGGATATCCATATGTGGTTGCCAATGGACAAGCATCCCATTTGAGAAATTTCTCCTCTGTCGGGTCAACATTTTAGACAATGGTCACCAAAACAGAGTATGTTATTATAGGCTCAGTCAGGATATTTTTGCCATCTTGTCTCTCATGGAGATGGTTTTCCTTCGCTTTCGGTCTTGTAGGCACAACAGAGTGAGGAAATATCTCCGATCTGAAGGATATCCATACGTGGTTGCCAATGGACAAGCATCTAATTTGAGAGATTTCTCCTTCTGTGTTCTTGTGACCATTATCTTGTCCAACGGTCTAAAATTTTAACCCGAAAAACAGGTAGAGTACATCATAAGCTCAGTCAGGAAATTTTTGCCATCTTGTGTCTCATGGAGATGATTTTCCTTCACTTTCGGTCTTGTAGGCACAACAGAGAGTGAGGAAATATCTCCGATGTGAAGGAAATCCATACGTGGTTGCCAATGGACAAGCATCCCACAAGAGATTTCCCCTCCTCTCTGTCGGGTCAACATTTTAGACAATGGTCACCAAAACCGGTAGAGTACGTTATTATAAGCTCGGTCAGGATATTTTTGCCATCCTGTGTCTCATGGAGATGATTTTCCTTCACTTGTCTTGTAGGTACAACAGGCAGTGAGGAAATATCTCCGATGTGAAGGATATCCTTTCGTGATTGCCATTGGACAAGCATCTCATTTGGGAGATTTCCCCTTCTGTGTTCTGGTGACCATTGTCTTGTCCAACTGTCTAAAATTTTCACCCGACAAACAGGTAGAGTACGTTATTATAAGCCTGGTCAGGATATTTTTGCCATCTGTGTCTCATGGAGATGATTTTCCTCCACTTTCAGTCTTGTAGGCACAACAGGGAGTGAGGAAATATCTCCAATGTGAAGGATATCCAGACGTGGCTGCTAATGGACAAGCATCTCATTTGAGAGATCTCCCCTTCTCGGTCGGGTCAACATTTTAGACAATGGTCACCAGGGAGTGAGGAAATATCTCCGAGGTGAAGGATATCCATACGTGATTGCCATTGGACAAGCATCTCATTTAAGAAATTTCCCCCTCATTGTCTTGTCCAACTGTCTAAAATTTTCACCCGACAAACAGGTAGAGTACATTATTATAAGCCTGGTCAGGATATTTTTGCCATCTGTGTCCCATTGAACAGATTTTCCTTCACTTCTTGCCCTGTAGGCACAGCAGGAAGCGAGGAAATCTCCCCAACGTACAGTATATTACCGACACAATTGAAAGATTTCCCCTTCTTTCAGTTCGGGTCAAAATTTGTGGACCATTGACAATCATGGTAGGGTAAGTCACCAGAACAGGTAACACGCAATAATAAGCATGGTCAGTATATATTTTTGCCATCGGAGATTTCACTTCCTGCTTTGTAGACACAACAAGAAGACATGAGATCTCTCCAAAGTGAAGGATATACCCCATTGAAGTATCACTGGAACAAGCATCCCAATGGAAATATTTCCCCTCTTTCAATTCAGGTCAAAATTTTAGACCATTTGACAATTCTAAAAAGGTCCATTGGATTTCTCAAAAAAAAAAAAAACCCTCAATCTCGCAAATGGAGGCACAGACCTGAACCGGATAGACCCCCTTTACCAGCTTACTTCACAAGTCTGATGACTGGTTATTATCGAGGCACCACTGTTCTACTTTGGACTCTCTAAAATAAATGTTGAGCAAACCGCTTGTCAATGACTTTCCCGATCATTAAAACTGCTCACGTAGTTTAGCCCCTGAGGAATTTTAACATGAACCTCCACAGGTGGTTTTGTTTTTGTTTGTTTTTTTGATTTTTTGTTTTTGTTTTTTAAAATCCAGGAAAAAAAACCTATATATTTATACAAAAAGGAAAAAATACATTTTTTTTTCTAGTGGTTTTTCTTTAAGACAGTGATAGTGCTAAAAAGGCATCTGGATTTGGTTGACTTTGTACCCTAAAGAGTACATTGATCTTACATCTCTGCGACGGTGCAACATCAATTTATAAAATAGATTATAAAATAATGGTTTTTACGAGACCAAAAAGTTGTTTGGTTTTGTACATTTAAAAAAAAAAAACCCAAAACACAGAGGTGTCACAGCAGGAACCATCAACAGTAGCCTACTGGCTGCACTTGCATTTTTTTGTTTTTAAACCTTTAAAAAAACTGGAAAGTAGAATGTTTCCCTTCTCATCCAGCTACTCAGTTTTTTTGTTTGTCCTAATAAAAAGGTTACTCTTGCCTCTAGTCACCGGTCCCAGAGTACCTTGTTTGACTCATCGTGACGTCTTGATATTCAAAGGCTGGCGAGAAGATAAAAAAAAAGGACCAAGAGATGACCATATGGAAAAATGACATGGAATGTCCACTATCTAAACAGGAACTAATGGATAAATTCTCCTCCGCCCCATGAAATTCAGATCATGAAAAACACAAGTTGGGCAAGTACACCCAAAAAAAGTGCTAACAAAATTCAGGTCTCCATCCAATTTTGCCAACCAAACCCTGTTTGTATTCAAATCCTATGATGGTCTCTAATATTGTCCATGGAGAAAAGGAGAGCAGGTTAGTCTTTACACGTGTAGACCTCCTCTCTCTGTGTGCACTGTTTACATTCCACATAGCAGCACCAGCGGACCTGACACTGGCAAGGCCTCGTCACCACCTTGCTCTGAGTATTATGTCCCCGACCGCAGCAAATGCTCTCGCAGTTTTTGTCTTTGTAACACCTCCTCCCCGCCGTGCCGGGAGAAAACCTACTCATCCGACAGAAGCTCGGAGAGTCATCAATGTAGATAAGGTCTGTAGTCCTTGGTATTTGGTCGCTGTGACCAGAAACGGGCTTTTTGGGTGGAGAAATGTCCCCTTCGCCAGTCGCTTCGTTGGTGGTGCTTCCTACTTTGAGAGAAGTCTCGTATTTTTGCTTCAGTTGTTTTCCAATTTCGTGGAAAGGCGAAAGCTGTCTCCAGCAGGTGCGGACTGTGCAGGATCCGGAAACCCCGTGGCATTTGCAAGTGGTCTTCACTCCGGCTTTAATCACCTGAAAAGATTTTTAAAAAAAATTAGGGCACAAAATTTAAAAAGGAAAAAAAATGTAAAATACCCAACAGAAGGTTTGTTTTTTTGCTAATCCTTCCTTTGTACTGAAGATGAAAAAAACTTCTCTATGAAGGATTTTTCATATCTTCATTATATTGACCCCAAACCATTATAAAAAATAGCCAGATCGAAAAACATTTTGCTGGGAAACAAAAATCCAGGTAATCCAAAATATGCAATCGCTCCATTGCAATGGTTTTAAACTAAAGCACACTTGCTGAAAGTACAGCATCTACACGATCAATCTCAGTGGTCTACAAAAACTGCAACCCTTTGCTTGCCTTTATCTGGCCTTTGGAGCATTATTCCTTCCACTGACACCAACCCCTTTCACTTTCAGTATAAGTGGGCCACTGCTCCTCCCACCGGCACCAATAATGGAGCACTAATTCTTCCGACACCAACGATGAGGAACGACGGCTCCCACAACCTATGCAAGTTAAAGTGTTACTAAACCCCGGACCCGGCGTCCCCCTACGTCCAGCCTGCCCGGACCCGGCGTCCCCCTACGTCCAGCCTGCCCGGACCCATCGTCCCCCTACGTCCAGCCTGCCCGGACCCATCGTCCCCCTACGTCCAGCCTGCCCGGACCCATCGTCCCCCTACGTCCAGCCTGCCCGGACCCATCGTCCCCCTACGTCCAGCCTGCCCGGACCCATCGTCCCCCTACGTCCAGCCTGCCCGGACCCATCGTCCCCCTACGTCCAGCCTGCCCGGACCCATCGTCCCCCTACGTCCAGCCTGCCCGGACCCATCGTCCCCCTACGTCCAGCCTGCCCGGACCCATCGTCCCCCTACGTCCAGCCTGCCCGGACCCATCGTCCCCCTACGTCCAGCCTGCCCGGACCCATCGTCCCCCTACGTCCAGTCTGCCTGGACCCGGCATCCCCTACGTCCAGTCTGCCCGGACCCGGCATCCACTATATGCAGTCTCCCCGGACCCAGCATTCACTATATGCAGTCTCCCCGGACCCAGCATTCACTCCCCGGACCCAGCATGTCCAGTCTTCCACATTACACAGAACATGGAAATGCAATTATTTTTGTAAACTGCTAAATACCTTTTCCTATCAGCAGGATATAGCAGATTTGTGACTTCTCAGTGTCTGGCCGAGCACTATGTAATCTTGTAGGAGTATAACCCCTGGCCTTCTGTCTGGACAGCGCTGATTAGCCCTGTGCCCAGCAACCTCCCAAAAAAATAAAAACCTCTCTAGCAATACACACCAAACTAAGCATGTGCAGACTTGCCACTGCTGCTCTAACTATAGCAACTGAACTGGGGACAGTAAAAAGGGGGGAGTCTCAGAAGAATGAATAAAACAGCCTTTTTGCATAATGCAGAGGATTAACCCTTTAGGTTCCACAGTGAGTATAACAAGCATGCTTTACTGCACCTACAGACTGTACTGTTGTGGGTTTAGTAACACTTAAAAAAACAAAAAAACAATAAAAAAAACAAAAACAAAAAAAAAACGTAAAGTTTCGTTACAGCCCTCATAAGTTGAAAATGAGAGCCTTTGGAGGGAAGGGGAGGACGGTAATGACTAGTTAGAGACACCATGACATAGGCAACTTTCCATGAAGCTGAAGAATTCCACGGACTAACAGAGCTTTTCATTCACCTGCTTCTTCATTCATGGAAGAAGTCATTTATCAGCGCCCGTTGACTTCAGACACCCGGTCAAGAGACAAAACGCCGGCCTCATTTATTAAAGATAATGGTTTTGGCTGAAGTCATTCCTTGTAGAGGAATTGTGGATTATCGTCTTACAGACTTGTTCATCTTATTCCCAGATAAAAGGTGACGACAGGCAGAAATGAGTTCAAGTGGACCTGCACTCCAATGTTACAGCGCATGGAAAACGCTGGATGACAGCTTGTTAAAGCACCGTGCAACCATCGACTTCTTCCATCCTTCCCCCATCACAGCCCTGCGGTCTATTGCAGCCTTCCTGCCTAGGTGCCAGCTACATGACATTTCTCAGGAGGAAGGCGGCTTCTGATGATGACCACGGACCACGCCTGCAAAAAAGGCCACTATGGAAGCGAATATTGGACAGGGTGACAATGCAGGAAAGTGGTTAGGACACAAGTACACTACAGTCTTCACCCTATAACAGGAAATGCGTGAACAGACATTCATGACAAGATCCCCCAAGGGTTTTCCCTCTTTTTATTTTTACAGAAGATTTAGGGCTCGTTCACACTTGACTATTTCTCTTTTTTGTTTTAATTTAAATATTTATTAATTTTTTAGATAAACAAGTTATACAAACTCATTAAAACCTTAGCATATTATCAATACATTTGTTTCATCCCTCCCCCACCGATATACGACCCCTCCCTCCCATCCAATCCCTGACCCCTTCTCCTCTGCATTTTCCTGTTCATTTCTGGAGATCTTAATCCCTATAAAAGAATAAAAAATATGTTTCCATATTATTCTATGTTAATCCCCCATAACCTCCAGGGCTAGCCTTGACTTTTTGAATTCCTCCCATTTGTTCCATCTTGTATGGCGACTCTCTATCTTATCTTCATTCAAATGATAGTTCCTTCAATTTACATATTTGATTCCCCCAGTCTTTGGCTTTACTTCTAACTCTTGCCAAACACCCCTATAGTATTTGACAGGCATTTGGGAAGCATTTTTAACCCTTTGCCGTCCGCCCTATGGCCGAATGGCAGCCGGCAAATGTCATCAGCGTTCCGGGTGGACGCCACACACGCAGATTGAGCTCCTGCAGAGCCGCTCAGCGGCGTGATCTGTCACCGGCCGTGTACCTTGGACACGGCCGATGACAGATCCGAGTATTGGCCCCCGTTGCCGGTACCATGTGACCAATCACAGCAGGTCACATGACAGTTGTATACAATGGATGGCTTCATTCATGCCATCCATTGTATACTAGTGTCTAGTTGTGAATGGTCACAGCTAATCACATGCACATGTCATGTGATTAGCTGTGGCCAAATCACAGCTAAAAACAAAAAAAAAAAAAAAAAAAAAAACCCTGAATGAATTGATGTCATTCAGGTAAATGCTTGCTTATAGCAAAGTAATTCTTTGCTATAAGCAAATTGTGTAAAAAGAAAAAAAAAAAAAAAGAAGAAAAAATACTGATCACTTCCCCAAAGTAGTACATTGTTACTATGGTAACATTGTACTTGTCAGGGATCGCGGCGTCCTGTCGGCCGGCGCATGCGCACTGGCGACGGCTCATGCCGGGACACAGGCACCAGGTCCCGGCGAGCCGTGGATGACAGGACGCCGCGCATGCGCAGTGGGAGCCGCGGGCGCGCCTCGGGCGGCCAATGACAGCCCGGGGGCGCGTCCTGGGCGGCCAATGACAGTGCAGGGAGCAATATTTAAAGATGCCCTGCACTGTCAGTAATCGCCGCAAGGTCTATCTGAGTTCCTGAGTCCTGTACCTGTGTTTTTGACCCTGATTGACCCTGACTACGCTGCCTACTCCTGTGTTTGACCCGGATTGTCCTGACTACTCTGCCTTCTCCCATCCTGACCCCCGGCTTGTTTTGACCTCTCTACGGACTGACTTATCCTGCTGACCCTGCGTGTGACCAGACGATTCTCCGCCTGCCGATTCTGTACCTCGCCTACCCCACGGGACCCCCGCTCGTGATCCATCCTGCTAGGTCCTGCCGTCCTCCTCACATCTGGCTCTCCCGGTACCAATACATCCCCGGAGGTTCCCCCTGCCACTGGTGGGCCTGCTCGGAGGTCGTGACCTGGTCCCGGTCTGTTTCAAGTCCATCCCCACCATCAGGGGCCCTGGTGAAAGCACAGACCGGGACTTAGACTCCACGCTTTGGGTAGGTCTGTCAAGTGGGCAGCCAGGGGCACCACCTGGCGGATCATAACAGTACTACTTTGGTCATAGTGAAATATGAAAAAAAAAAAAATCTTAAAAAAGAAAAAAAAAATATATACTTTTTTTCCCCATACTGTCACCAGTCAGTGTCCCTGATCACCGCCATGCCAGTTATAAGATGATGCTGTACTGCACTGGTGACAATATGTAAGCAAAAAAAATAGTGAAACTAATTTTTTCATTTTCTGAAAAATTATGACAAAAAAAAAAAAAAATACTACTTCAAAAAGCACGCCATGCCTCTTATGAAGTACGTCTGACTGTCTACTCTGCAAAAAGTGGTCATTTGGGGGATATCTGTCCCGTCCTGACATTTGGGGGGATATCCGTCCCGTCCTGACATTTGGGGGGATATCCGTCCCGTCCTGACATTTGGGGGGATATCCGTCCCGTCCTGACATTTGGGGGGATATCCGTCCCGTCCTGACATTTGGGGGGATATCCGTCCCGTCCTGACATTTGGGGGGATATCCGTCCCGTCCTGACATTTGGGGGGATATCCGTCCCGTCCTGACATTTGGGGGGATATCCGTCCCGTCCTGACATTTGGGGGATGTCTGTACTGTCCTGACATTTGGGAGATATCTGTACTGTCCTGACATTTGGGGGATATCCGTCCTGTCCTGACATTTGGGGGATATCCGTCCTGTCCTGACATTTGGGGGATGTCTGTACTGTCCTGACATTTGGGGGATGTCTGTACTGTCCTGACATTTGGGGGGTATCTGTACTGTCCTGACATTTGGGGGGTATCTGTACTGTCCTGACATTCTTGGACCTCAAGAAATTAGATTGGCTGTCAGTGCTTCAGGATTGATCAATATTCAGATCTATACCATAGTTTGTGAACTCTATAACTTTCCTACAAACTAAATAATCCATCCTAATTTGGGTTATTTTCACCAAAGACATGTAGCAGAATACATCTCGGCCTAAATTTATGAAGAACAATTATTTATTTGCAAACTTTTATAACAGAAACAAAGAAAAAACGTGTTTTCAAAATGTTTGGTCTTTTTTTGTTAATTTAGCAAAAAATAAAAACCAAAAGAAAGCTCTAGTTGTGTGAAGAAAATGATAAAATTTTAGTTTGGGTACAATGTTGTATGACCGCGCAATTGTCATTCAAAGTGTGAGAGCGCTGAAACCTGAAAACTGGCCTGGGCAAGAAGGTCTAAAATTGCCCGGTATTGAATTGGTTAATGCTCCTCAAACGCCCTATGCGTGGTTTTGAGACGTTTGTGGTGCGGTTTTAACGCTTGGCAAACGCCTATAATGAAGTTAAATGGTATTAATGCCTCGCAAACGCCTGCCAGGTGTCTGAGAAGCGGCACCATAGACTTCGCCTGCCAGGCGTCTGAGGAGCGGCACCATAGACTTGAATGGGAGGCTTCAACTCCTCCTGACTCGACATGAGGCGCCAGTTTCGCCGCGACGCTAACGCTTCCGTGTGAACAGCACCGTGTGCTGCCAAGTTCAGAATTTTCAAAGGCGTTTGAGAAGTGTTAAAAATGCTCCCCAAACGCCTGTCTGACGCCAGTTCATATATTTGAGGTTTTATCTGGATACCTTAGTGTGCAATAGCAGCTATTTGTAAGTGCTCACTGATCCCTACTTTCTATTTGTCTGACGCCAAGCTAGTGTGAATGTAGCCTAAGATTAGAAAATGTTTCAATGACACGCTCCCCCACTCCCAGAAGCGCCAGGTTGCACGATGGGATGCCATGGAGCAATGCCCCAGGAAGGCTTTTGCAGACCGCCATTTTTCCCTCCATAGGCAAAGCAACATTGTTTTTTAACCTTCCAAATCTACCTGTTAAAACAAGAACGAAAAATGCAAAACCTAACCCTAGAACCAAGATACAGGGCCACTGATAGGCAGGGTAGAGCCAGCCCTCCTGTATGGGGCCTGGGCCCCACCAATTAATCAAGGAACCTCGGGACAGAGAGAGAGGACTCTAAATACCTCCGAGTGCATGCACAGTAATCTCATGGCCCGTGGATCCCAGTATTTACATGGAAGTTCCCCAGACCCCATCAGTTCAGCAGCAGGGTCCAGTGAAAGAAGGGACTATTTACTCACATCCGGGAGCATGGCAGGAAAGATTGCGCCATGTTGAGGAGAACAAGGGCCTCTTCCCAACAATCCAGGCGCTGTGGTTGTGGGGGTCTGCAGGTGGGGAACCCATCAGAACCTTTCACCGTTTCTAGAAATGAGACAAATGCCAGCACCTGCTGCTTTCTTAGAAACCATCAACAGCAGAAAGCTGTGATATAAAGAAGCGGGGACTGAATGGGCAACAGTTGGGGCATTTGTTCAAATGACTGAACAGCCAAAGCTAGGTCTGAACTGTTGGCTCCTCCATACCCAAGGGGGAAGGGGTCCTGTAAGTCAGGCATGTTGGGCCCTGTGATTTCTAATGATGGACCTGCTAGGATAAGTAAACCCCCCCAACCTACTTCTTTACAACTAACCCTTTGCTTACCTTCACTGGGAGCAGAGGTTCAGCTCCACGGCAGGGGCGGACTGACAACTCATGGGGCCCCCGGACAATAGGGGATCAGGGGGCCCCTGTGTACTTGCCCAAACTCAAAAAAGCCTATGAAAAAGGTACCAGGGGCATCTCATGGGGCCCCCTACTGACCCCGGGTCCTCGGGCAGTGCCTGAGTTTCCAAATGGTCAGTCCACCCCTGCTCCAGGGCAAACTGCAAAAGTTCTGATCAGGGGCGGACTGACCATTTGGAAACTCTGGCACTGCCCGAGAACCCGGGGTCAGTAGGGGGCCCCACGAGATGCCCCTGGTACCTTTTTCATAGGCTTTTTTGAGTTTGGGCAAGGACACAGGGGCCCCATGAGTTGTCAGTCCGCCCCTGGTGCTGATATACGGACGCTAAGGATCAATGATCTAATGATTATATTCCAGTAGAACACTGCAGTGGTCTCAAAAAAGAAGGTCAATATGACAAGCTAACAGTATATGGAACACTTTGATAAATAAACACACATACATGTTTGCCACTAAAGCAATGAATAGCCCCCAATTATCAAGAAAAATATAAACGAAACCAGCACTCCAATCTTCATGCAAACCAAGGGATTTGTCAAATGCCAACCGAAGAGGTGCTGTCCTTCTGAGATCGGGAAATCTGACCACTGGTGAATAAAAAGAAACAAGGGCGCACTCTCATCGTGCATTACCGTGGTATAACACGTAATTTATTAAATAAAAAGGATATATACTCCCAAACCAACGTAATAATGGGCAGTAAAGGTGATCCACAAAAACAGTCACAATACAACTGTGTCTAATGATGCGGATAAGTTGACGCGTTTCGGGAGCTGAACCCCCTTCCTCAGAGCTAAGGGCTTTCACCTTTACTGCCCATTATCACGTTGGTTTGGGAGTATACATCCTTTTTATTTAATAAATTACGTGTTATACCACGGTAATGCACGATGAGAGTGCGCCCTTGTTTGTTTTTATTCATCAAGAAAAATATGTACAAGTAAAAAAAAAAAAAAAAAAATCCTGAACCATTTTGTCAATGTCATGTTAACACCAAGGGTTAACATGTGTAGGGCATTAGTGTTTGACCATATTCAATGGGCACGTCATGAGTTAACTGTCATTTTCCTTGTTCTAGCTCTGCTCATTATATTTCTGCAGAGAAATTCGAAACACAAATGATTTTCAGAGGCCCCTCTCTCACCCTCCCTCCTCCCTGCACTCCATGAGCAGAAACATGAACGGCCATCCCTGGGAACACTGGGCCTGCCCATACAGTTCAATAAGTGGAGAGACAATACAGGCCAGGCACGGTAGAATGCCATGATCTGCCTGGTAACTGCATCTCCCTGTAAGGTGCCCCTCACATCGGTGGGACATGCTTGACCAAACACACCTCAGCGAAGGTCAGCCCTTGGGGGATTAAGAAACTTAGCAACCATAGTGCATTCTACTTGGAAAGTCCTGCCTAATGATACTTTGCTGAGAAACATGGACACATTTAATTAAAACATCCCGTACTTGAGCTGAGCGCAACCTGTGTGAGCGCACTTAACTGCATCCTTACTGGAGGGGAACCTTAAAAGCAGCTCTGAGGACAACCTACAATCTATCCACGTCTGAGATTAGGATCTGCTACAAATTCTGAATGCAAGATAACCCTTTGAAAGGTATTAGGAGAGCAACTTAAACATTTACGTTTTTATGCATTTCCAGGATGGATAATGTGAAAAAAGGGAAAAGTTGTGTTCAAAGTCAAAAGGTGGCTTTAACATACCAACTGGCATTCATCAGTCTCAGTAAGCAACTTGTTATTAAAACTATTAATTCCTCCCTCATTTTAAATCACTGGTGTCATCTTCTACTCCTAGTGCAGAATATTTTTCTGAATTCCCTTCATCGCCAACCCCTACATACCTTTCTCCTCCAGCATTTTCAACAAGCCTTCCATTTCTCCCATCACACCTTTCTTCCCCTAACTACAATGTCATCCCCCCACCTTTCATCTTCTCCAGCAGCCAAAACTTCCAACCCCTCTAGCAGCCAAAACTTCCACCCCCTCCACCACATCTTCCATCCCCTCCAGAGGCCCAAACTTCCATCGCCTCAACCACATCTTCCATCTCTTTAAATGTCCTCCCACCACACTTTCCATGTTCTTCAGTGCCCCCACCACAGTTTCCATCTCCTCCAGCGCCCCAAACTTCCATCCCTCCACCACGCCTTTCATCTCCTCCAGCAGCCAAAACTTCCATCCCCTCCACCACACCTTCCATTCCCTCCTGAGGCCCAAACTTCCATCACCTCAACCATATCTTCCATCCCTTTAAATGTCCCACCACCACACTTTCCATGTTCTTCAGTGCCCCCACCACAGTTTTCATCTCCTCCAGTGCCCCAAACTTCCATCCCCTCATCCACACCTATCGCTTCCAGCAGCTAAAACTTCCATCTCCTACACCACACCTTCCATACCCTCCAGAGGCCCAAACTTCCATTGCCTCCACATCTTCCATCTCTTTAAATATCCCGCCACCACACTTTCCATCCTCCTCAGTGCCCCCACGACCGTTTCCCATCTGCTCCAGCACCCCAAACTTCCATCCCTGCCATCCATCCACCATCCTCGGCAGCAACCCCTAAAAACTTCACTTCCCACACACCTTAAATCCGGTCTAGTGCCTCCCACCACGCAGAATATTTTAATTTTCTTAAACCTTTTAAATCCCACCCATCACTCTGCCACAGCTCATATCACCCATCACTATTGTATACCTAGTCCTCCAACTCATCTACCCATCTCAAAGTGTATCCAAACATAATCCATATTTGAAAGAAAGGAAATATTCCAAAAAATTTGAGTTGTCACCAACAGGAATATACAGTAATCTCTATAGAGATTGAGGCCTTTGCTATAATAATTTGATTTCTTAACACAGGAAAAAGGTTGAAGAGGAGCTGAGCCCTTGTCCTAAATGAAGAGGAGGCGTGCGAGGAGGGGGCTGCTTTGTCTCTGCCAGAAAAGGGACTTTGCTTTCTGAGAATAAACAGCTGAATAACTAGGGGTTTTATTTGCCAATAGAGAGGAAATTGTGTTTTTAATAAGAGCTCCATTCACATCCCAGACATCTCAAAGAAGAAGCTCTTGGTTTAATCACTCTGGCTAATGCCAGACAGGCTGTCCTTTTCATTAGAGGCTGAGGTCACCTAGAAAGCCCCTTCGGAGACACAATAGGTCCGAAGGCAGCACTTGATGATTTCATAATCTGTGTCATGCTTTCCCAAACAGCGAGATGAGAGGTTAGAAGGGCCAGACTTCCCGACAGAATCACATTACACTGCACTGTTTACCGACACAGTGACAGGAAGGAACGTCTGACACCTCTTCCCTTCTGACGGGGCTCCTGGCCTTAGGGTTCCATTTTGGAAGTGGTTGCTTTGGTTTGGAAGGTTTCAGAAACATCTGTCTGCTCACCAATTCACCTACACCCCAGAAATACGGTCCTGCCAAGGAACAAACTATTGGTGCCATTGTGTCAACACATTACCCACCAAGTCGCCAACCATAATCTATTTGCTCCTTATAGGTAGAAGCCTAGAAAAGAGATGGTGGTAAAAAGACCAAGTGGTCCATGAAGTTTGTCAGAGTATAGATCTAGGTTTGTCCCAAGCACATTTAGGCGTGATAGACACTACTTCTGCTGGAAATCTATTCCAAGCATCAACTACCCTTTGAGTAAAAATACTTTCTATCATTTGAATTTTCTGCCTAATAGATTGAAGTCATGTCCTTGTGTTCTTGATTTTGGCTTCATACTGAAAATTCTGCCCCCCTGAACCTCCTCACTGTAAAATATTAAGTTTGTGAAACCTCTCCTGGTAGGTTTTATCCCTCAGAACTTTCACCATTTTTGTTCCCCCGTCTCTGGCCTCATTCTATCTTCTCAACAACGTTTTGTAAGTGCGGTCTTCAGTGAGGTCTGTTAAAGATACCATTAAAAACAGTTTACCATTTCCGTTCGATTAGTGCAAAAATTATGTCTGTTGAACCTGCCTAAAAATCCTGAGCTGACAATTTCCTATGCTCTCTGCCTGTGCTACACTTGGCAGTTACATTGTTCTCACGTCTTTCTGTACAGAACACCAGACCAAGTCACCAGGTCAGCTCCTAAACACAAGACGACCCTCAAATACCTGATGCATTTCGAGGGAGGCATTTGGCTCTGAGGAAGCGGTGAACGCCCCTCAAAACGTGTCATCCATTTGAGGGTCTTCTCGTGTTTGGGAGCCAACCTGGTTGCTCTGGATATTGATATGCCTTTGATACTACAGTTGCTTGTGAGTACATATTTCTTTTGGATTTAATAAAAAGTTACTCTCAGGAAATGCAAAAAAAAATGTGGGATTTCCCCAACCCTCAGGAGGACAGCAAGGTCTGTGCTGGCATTGGACGCACAAGGACCTAAAGTTCCTTTATCATCTTACCACTCGAGTGCAGGTGATGTTTTTCCTGTCTTTTCAGTTGTGAATGGACAGTGAAAAGAGAAGCAGCACGTCATCCCAGAGCCAGCCTCAGTCTGTGACTGGAAAGGGAAAAAAGCAGCAGCACGGAGATGAGCTCTTTTCTGGCTTCAGAATTCTCGATTGGCACTGGGTAGGGTTGGGAAACATTGAGATTTTGGTGCAGTGTTGTTGGCCTACTACTAAAGTGGGAGCTCACTAGATATCTGACAGAATCAAGAGGTACTTTTTTGAACTTGAACTTAAAAAAAAACAAAAAAAAAAAAAAAACAACCCAAAGTACACTTTCAATAGTATATTGATTAGAGCAAAAGGGAGAAAAAAAAGTGCACTGTTACAAGGTCTATACATATTAGGGTGAGATTACCCTTCATTTCCTGTTCCAGAGACCAGAGGTCGGGGACAACCAGGAGAGATTTCCGTCTAAAAAGGAATCCCATTGTAAGACTTACCCTCACCTCCTGTTCATGACCACTGTACAAATGTAAAGGCCTCTTCAATTTCTATCTTGGGGAATCAAGAAAAACCATTGGAGAGGGTTTTCATCCATCACCACTCCATATATTTAAAAAAAAAAAGCCTACAGGAATAAAACCAAACTTGGGAGCAGGTCCAATGCAACCATCAATGGACCTTTGTCAGAAGAGTCTCAAACTGCACTCATCGCATAGGCCTCAGATGAACACGAAAAGTCTTACTGTCCTGGAAAGAGATACAAGTTCCATACAGTGATGTACCTACCTTAATTCCTACGTTCGTATTATGTAAATCTACACGGGCTCGGAGGTCCCGGTCAGACTTTTTCCCCAGAAACTCCTTTACAAACTTGTTGCTGTATTTCAGGTTGTCCCCGCAGCCTCCCCATTGCCAGGCCTCCCTGTTCTCTAGGTCTGGAGCCTCGTCACACGTACAGCGCTCCATCCTGCCTGCGCTGCACGCCTTCGCCATGGCGTGCGTCAGCCCCGCTGAGGAGATGGCATAAAGGAAGGCGGTTTCCTTAAACCCTAGAAAGGAAGGAAATAGATAGATTAGGGTCAGTGTGTTCATAAACTTAAAAATGCATGTTTGCTACAATTGAATGTAGAGCTGTGATTGGTTGTAGACTGGTCTAGTAGTTTCACTGTTATTTGCCCAGACAGCTTAATGCTGAATTCCAGACAAATATTTCAAGCGCTGCAATAACTTACAGTACATTGTAAAATGTATATATTTAATAAACATTTAGTGCCCTTTATACATTCTGTGCTTTCTAGTACTCTTTATATACTTTTCAGGTGTTTTATACAGTACGGCTATGTGTTTGATAAAAAAAAAAAAAAAAAACTGGCCTCCAGAAGACCACACAGATGAAGAACTGGCCTCCACTAGGCCACAGGGGTGGATTTCCTAAAAACAAATAGACTGTGCACTTTGCAAGTGCAGTTGCACTCATTTTCCCTCAAAGCAAATGTGCCAAAGCTTTGCCGATTTCCATCATCCAATGATGGGCAAGCAAAATGCTACTTTTTCTATTTTCCTTGCACCCGATTGGATATTCTTTACAAAAGTGAAGCTTTACCACATTTACTATGAAAAAGGAGTGCAACTGCACTTGCAAAATACACTATTTGCCTTTAGTAATTCCCCCCAAATGATGAAACCCCTGGGCCGAAACCATGGCCTATCCAATCTCAGACCCCCGAGCCGAAACCCTGGCCTATCCAATCTCAGACCCCCGGGCCGAAACCCTGGCCTATCCAATCTCAGACCCCCGGGCCGAAACCCTGGCCTATCCAATCTCAGACCCCCGGGCCGAAACCCTGGCCTATCCAATCTCAGACCCCCGGGCCGAAACCCTGGCCTATCCAATCTCAGACCCCCGGGCCGAAACCCTGGCCTATCCAATCTCAGACCCCCGGGCCGAAACCCTGGCCTATCCAATCTCAGACCCCCGGGCCGAAACCCTGGCCTATCCAATCTCAGACCCCCGGGCCGAAACCCTGGCCTATCCAATCTCAGACCCCCGGGCCGAAACCCTGGCCTATCCAATCTCAGACCCCCGGGCCGAAACCCTGGCCTATCCAATCTCAGACCCCCGGGCCGAAACCCTGGCCTATCCAATCTCAGACCCCCGGGCCGAAACCCTGGCCTATCCAATCTCAGACCCCCGGGCCGAAACCCTGGCCTATCCAATCTCAGACCCCCGGGCCGAAACCCTGGCCTATCCAATCTCAGACCCCCGGGCCGAAACCCTGGCCTATCCAATCTCAGACCCCTGGGCCGAAACCCTGGCCTATCAAATCTCAGACCCCCGGGCCAAAACCCTCGCCTATCCAATCTCAGACCCCCGGCCAAAACCCTGGCCTATCCAATCTCACACCCCCGGGCCAAAACCCTGGCCTATCCAATCTCAGACCCCTGGGCCGAAACCCTGGCCTATCCAATCTCAGACCCCTGGGCCGAAACCCTGGCCTATCCAATCTCAGACCCCCGGGCCGAAACCCTGGCCTATCCAAATCTCAGACCCTGGGCCGAAACCCTGGCCTATCCAAATCTCAGACCCTGGGCCGAAACCCTGGCCTATCCAATCTCAGACCCTGGGCCGAAACCCTGGCCTATCCAATCTCAGACCCTGGGCCGAAACCCTGGCCTATCCAATCTCAGACCCTGGGCCGAAACCCTGGCCTATCCAAACTCAGACCCTGGGCCGAAACCCTGGCCTATCCAATCTCAGACCCTGGGCCGAAACCCTGGCCTATCCAATCTCAGACCCCCGGGCCAAAACCCTGGCCCAACCAATCTCAGACCCTTGGCCAAAACACTGTCATATCCAATCTCAGACGTCAAGAAGAGTCTATTTGTGTAGCGTCTTTGAGGTTGCATTGGCCAACAAACTAATGGTACCATAGGAAGCCTGGTATGAAGCTAAAGGGTCACTATGATTTTTTTGGTCTGAGCATGAAACCCAGGGAACGAGGCCTCTGGATCTGGATAACCACATAACCTAATAAAAAAAAGGTAATATTTGCTGAATTCCCTTTTAATTAACCTTTTTTGTGTCCAGAAACAACGCTTTATTATTACTCAGCTCCCTTCTGTAGCTCCGCACAATGGTGAGGGGCGGCCGGGGATAGGAAACAAGTTCACCAAAGGGAAAAGTTAACTAAAATTGTGATCTCCGTCACTGAAGTGGAACAAGATCACAGGGCCTCATTTTCCGGGGTCACAGGTCAGCGTGGATACACAGATACTTCTCTGGGAGACTGAAAAACCATTATGCGATCTTACAGCACAAGTCTAAGACGGGTTATAGCCGGGAAGATCTTTAATCAAAAAAAAGGTCCATGAGATTCCCATTCAACAAAATTGGTCAACGACCAAACAGGAAAAAGTCACGATATACAGAAGACAAAAAAAAAAAAAATGTAATAGTTGCACACAACTCAAGCATGCAGAAACCATTCGGCTGTAGCCATTGGGCTCTATTTACCGCAGCTATAAAGTTTAAGGCATGGTTTTCCTTTTCTAGATAAGCCTCTTGAACTTTTTACCGTGGAGGGACCTTTTGAAAACAGTTCAGGTCTCCAAGTAAAAAATATCTACAGAGCACAGTACATCCAAGTAGGCTGTAGAAGAGTTTTAAATAAAATGGGATATACTTAACCCCTCCTCCCTTCCCTGCACTATATAACAAAAGTTTGTATCTTCAGTGAGAATTGTAGCGCTACCGCCGAAGGAGCCGCTTGGTAATTTGGGTTCTCGGTTCTTTGCCTCGACTCCAAGAACAACCTCAGCCCCCTTGACACCTGGTGGAGTGAAAGTTACTGCAAACACTCATTGGAGTACAAGTGTAGATACCTTGAACCTGGCTGCGACGTTGTACTGGGAAATAGACAAGACCGCTTAGTGGTAAATGAACTACAATCAGGGGTGGACTTACAGCTCATGGGGCCCCCGGGCAATAGGGGATCATGGGGACCCTATGTCCTCGCCCACACTCAAACCACTCCCAAAAAAGCCTATGAAAGGTACCAGGGGCATCTCATGGGGCCCAGTACTGACCCCGAGCCCTCGGGCAGTGCCCGAGTTCCCAAATGGTCAATCTGCCCCTGACTACGTTTGTAAGGGTTAGAATAAATGGCGGTTTGAACATAAATGAACACAGAAGGTAGGTTCAGACACACTCCACTAGACAGTATAATCCCTTTGCTAAAGGAAGTTAGAATAGAGTTCCATACCACTAGATTGAGATTAGCACATGATGCCAGCAATGAACAGTGCATATCATCATTAACTGCAATGTGAATAATCCAATACCCAGTCTAGAGTGCACTCTAAGAAAATGGCTAGGATATGGTGCAATGTCCCCTGAAAGGTACATCATAGTACAAGCAATAAGTGAAGGTCTCTTGTGTAGCAGCTGTAAGGGACAGTCTTTATTCCTAAATTCAGCCGGCTAGCCTCGGGGACCTGATTGTACTGTTGGTGAGCATCAGAACAGTCCCAGTCGAGCCTGCAGGCAGCAATATGGCTACTAGGTGGCCACTGTATGATCAGTTTCTAAAGGGCTCAGGTTGTTTAGCAGCAGACAGTTAATCCCCACAGCTCACCAGTCCTAGAGATCATCATCCGGTGTCACACACCGTGATTTAGCCACTGATGACTGGCTGTTGGCACACCTGGACTCGGCACTCCAAATCCTGCTCAGGCTGCCATTATGCAGCACTGGTGCATACTGGACAGAAATGAGCACTCTCCAGGCTCCCTCGTGGCAAGAGGACATCATGTCCTGTACAGGGTGAGAAAATGCAGCTCTTTACCCCCGTCCTGGCTATATACCTCTGGGAATTGCACTTCAAAAACTCTTTATTACAGTAGAGACAGGGGCGGACTGACCATTTGGAAACTCGGGCACTGCCCGAGGGCCTGGGGTTAGTAGGGGGCCCCCATGAGATGCCCCTGGTACCTTTTTCATAGGCTTTTTTGAGTTTGGGCAAGGACACAGGGACCCCATGAGTTGTCAGTCCGCCCCTGGTAGAGTATCTTCTGCACTACAGTTCCCACAGTGCAATGCTGTCTGATTCCATCTATTGAACGCTTCCTGCTCAGCAACTCCCTCTGTTAACCACTTTAGCACCACAGGGCAGCAGCTACAGAGAGCAGCTGTAGCCAGTGTTTCTCTCTCTCCATTCTTAGGGCTCAAGTACACAACTGCTGGAAATTGACTGCTAGAAAACGTAGGTGAAAAAAAGTCAGTTTAGCCGTGTTTATGTGCGTTTGCATTTAGAAGTGTTTTTAAAAGATAACCTCAGGAGACCTTCCCAGATGCCCAGAATGCACTGAAAAATAGTAAATTAACCATTTCAGACATTTTGTGAGAAATAGAGAGTAGAAGCAGAGAGAGCAGTATGTGTTGAGATTACCTGTCTTTTCTGGTATTATTATTATACAGGATTTATATCGCGCCAGCAGTTTGCTCAGCGCTTTACAGTATAACGGGAGACAATACAGTTCAATACAAGAGGGTTAGGAGGGCCCTGATCCTGGGAACTTACAATCTAAGTGTTCACTATGGATCCCATCATGAGCATAATGCGGCACATTCTACCATTTTTTTCCTTCCCGAGAAACCTGGAACTGACTGCGCTGGTGTACCGGGTCCATTTGAATACATGGAAAACGCTGTGCATGCATTTTTGATGAAGAAAAAAAGGCTCCGGACAGCATCTGGATAAAGACCAGCCAAAAAACATGTCTAAAACGCAAATGTGCATAAACCGTTTACAAGCATTTGGCGTTTGTATTTCAATGATTTTTTTATTAGTTTATAAACATTTAAAAAAAAAAAAAAAAAAAAAAAAAAAAAAAACAGGAACAAGACACACCCACACAGAGGCCATCATTTGCACATAATAAAGATAACAGCGCTCTAACACCAACAGAGCAAAAGGTGCGCCCATGCAGGGGCTAGCAATGGCACATAAATGACAAACATTGTTAAACATCACCGCAAACCAAAAAGGCAGCTATCCACCGCCACTCCAAAAACAAACAGAAAAGGAAGGAGTACAAAAGGAAAAAGACAGGACTAACGGAACCGACCCCAGACTGCCGCTTCCCCGTCCGAACACAGACAACAGACACCACAGCAGACCATACAAGACTAGACGACACCAGTCTTGAAGTAAACCAGGAGGTAGACTAGTTTATTTGAACACAGATACAAGATATATACACTCAGGGGACAATCCCCCCCCCCCCTGCATAATGACACAGGGCGGGGCTATCTACAGTTAGTAACAAGACATACACCAGCAGACTGCCCCACCAGAAGGGCTGCTGGAGACAACCCCCACCAAGCCAATACACATACAACACACATACATCCCATAATAGTTTGCTCCAAAGCAAGACCCACAATAGAACAACGGGATGCAACCACACAACACCAAACAATCCACAACCCCCCCACCCCACCTATACAGGTCTACACAATATTAGGACAGATCACCCTGTACCCCTAACAGGCACAGGGTGACTTACACATAATAGGGATATGGGGAGCTGAGACAGGGGTCTCCCCACCTCTCCAAAGTGAGCTGTGTTCCATGGGCCCCCCACCCAAAGTGACTCCCGTCACAAAGACTATGAGCAGGGGTCCGGGAACGCCAGAAACCGAGCAACATCACAACCCCAGACTAGCTAGGGGAAGCGAAAGAAAGGCATATTGCAACCACGGCTCCCATATTTTTAAAAATTTCCATTGGGAGTCGTTACACATACTCTACATCTGTTCATTAAGCATCATAGTGGTCATACGGTCCCGCACCCCCTGAAGAGGGACAAACAGGCTCTTCCATGCCTGAGCAATTGTTCTAGTGGCCGACAAAAACAAATAGGAAGCCAACTTCTGCTGGTGAGCCAAGAGGCCCGGTAGGAACAAAAACAAAAAACGTACCGCGCATCCCGGCGTATGGAGAGATGGAACAAGGTGAAAAGGAGGCCAAACAAACGAGACCAAAAATGAAAGTCTTGGGCATGACCACCAGATATGCAATACGTCACCACGATGGCCACAACCCCAAAAGCATCGATCACTGCAGGCAGGGTTAGCCTGGGCCAAACGAGCCGGAACCCAATACCAACGAAACAATACTTTGTATGCCGCCTCCAGCGTGGTCGTATTAACCACTTCCCATCCGGCCCATGTATAGAAAAGGCCGGATGGGAGCAGTGCAGGGGCGGGTGGCCATTTATAAACATCCTACCAACGCTCTGCTTGAGCGCGCTCCCTGGGAGCGCACAGCACCGCGATCCTGTGCCACTGTATCCTCCAGACACAGTGGAACACCAATCGTTGTACGGGACCTCTGTGCGAGGTCCCGATCATGTGATCACTGATTGGCCAATCAGTGATCACATGAAGAGTAGTAAGCAAGATGTCACTTCTGACATCATTGCTTACTGCGTGTGAAATCTGTGAATGATCACAGAGGTCACATGGTACAGGGCTATTCACAACAGCCTTGTACCATGTGACAAGCTGTGACCAATCACAGCTCACAGTATTTCTCAATGGCTGCAAGAATGCAGCCAGAGAGAAGGAGAAATTATTGCTTTTACAGCCTTTATGGGTGTAAAAGCAATCAGTGTAAAAAAAAAAAAAAAAAAAAAAATCTTCATCCCCCTCACAAGTAGTACAGTGTCACCATGGTGACACTGTACTGCTAGGGTGACAGTATGTAAAAAAACAAAAATATAGAAAAATAAAAATGTAAAAATAAATTTGGAAAAATTAATTTTTGGTTATAAGCTAATTTGGGGGGGGGGGGGTTCTACTAAAAAAATAATTGAATAAATTTTGGCCAAGATTTATGATGAAAGATTACTTATTTGCAGAATACTTTTCAAAATTTTTGGCCTTTTTAATTTATATAGCAAAAAAAAACAAAAAACCCAGTGGTGAATAAATACCACCAAAATAAAGTTTTATCGCCCAACCCAACCCAAAAGCCCAACCCAACCCCCCCCCCCCCCCCCCAAAAAAAAAACAAACAGTTTAAGCATGGATAGATTTCTATTGCACTACAAAGAAAAAAAAATGCATCTATGCAGTAATGGACCCATCATGGAGTTGTGGTCCTTCTACTCCTCTCCACAATCCTAACCCATCCCCTTCTCTTCCCTCCTCCAGTATATCCTCTGTGGCCCCCAGTTGAAGCTCTGTCAGCACTCAGATGCCACATTGCTCTCTTCTTAGTATGTTGAGCTTTCCTAGGCACCTGGAACTCTCACTCTGAACAAATTTTGTCAACATTTCGATTCGGAATGAAATCTAATACAGAGATGCAGATGGATCTGAATTACAATGGTAACGAATTTAAACAAATCCGAAATAAAATAATTTGAAAGCGAAATCAAATTCGAACACACTTGAAATGTAACCATATTTCTGACTATCGCAGATCTCTTACAAAGACTGTATTAGAAAACAGCCATCTTTTGAAAGTCCAATTTTGAAAATAGAATAAAACAGCTCAGAACAGAGAAGAAAACCGAATATAAAATAGAATATAGCCGTCTTTGGAAACCCCAATTTCAAAATGAATACAATAAAACAGCAGACAATAAAACAGAATAGTACAAAAAGAAGAAGAGAATAAAATAGATTAGAACAGAACAAAATAGAAAGAATAAAGCGTCTTCCAAAAAGATTAGAACAGAACAAAATAGAATATAGCAGTCTTCCAAAATGTTAATTTCGAAAGGAATAGAATAAAGCAGCATAGAATAGAAGAAACCAAATATAAAATAGAATATAGCCGTCTTTGGAAAACCCAATTTCAAAATGAATAAAACAGCATAGACTAAAACAGAATAGTATAAAAATAGAATAAAATAGTACAAAAAAAAAAATCAAACAGAATAGATTAGAACAGAAGAACATAGAAAGAAGCGGATATAGTGAATGCGGGGTCCGGGGAGAGCGGATATAGTGAATGCGGGGTCCGGGGAGAGCGGATATAGTGAATGCGGGGTCCGGGGAGAGCGGATATAGTGAATGCGGGGTCCGGGGAGAGCGGATATAGTGAATGCGGGGTCCGGGGAGAGCGGATATAGGGAATGCAGGGTCCGGGGAGAGCGGATATAGGGAATGCGGGGTCCGGGGAGAGCGGATATAGGGAATGCGGGGTCCGGGGAGAGCGGATATAGAGAAAGCGGGGTCCGGGGAGAGCGGATATAGGGAATGCGGGGTCCGGGGAGAGCGGATATAGTGAATGCGGGGTCCGGGGAGAGCGGATATAGGGAATGCGGGGTCCGGGGAGAGCGGATATAGGGAATGCGGGGTCCGGGGAGAGCGGATATAGGGAATGCGGGGTCCGGGGAGAGCGGATATAGAGAAAGCGGGGTCCGGGGAGAGCGGATATAGGGAATGCGGGGTCCGGGGAGAGCGGATATAGGGAATGCGGGGTCCGGGGAGAGCGGATATAGGGAATGCGGGGTCCGGGGAGACCGGATATAGTGAATGCGGGGTCCGGGGAGACCGGATATAGGGAATGCGGGGTCCGGGGAGAGCGGATATAGGGAATGCGGGGTCCGGGGAGACCGGATATAGTGAATGCGGGGTCCGGGGAGACCGGATATAGTGAATGCGGGGTCTGGGGAGAGCGGATATAGGGAATGCGGGGTCCGGGGAGAGCGGATATAGTGAATGCGGGGTCTGGGGAGAGCGGATATAGGGAATGCGGGGTCCGGGGAGAGCGGATATAGTGAATGCGGGGTCTGGGGAGAGCGGATATAGGGAACGCGGGGCCCGGGGTTCAGTAACACGAAGATGAAGCATAGACCAGTGTGGGGAGGTGCAGATTGGTGCGGGAAAGTCTGGTTGCAGTAAACTTGGAACCTGTATTGAATAGAATGCCAACGCTACAGACACCCTGGCAGGAGAGAGCCCCTCAATTCAATGTAGGCACAGATGTGGCAGACAGGGTCTGTTCCAGAAGGTGAAGTGCAGCCTGGCCAATCCAGTCCCAAGAAGGGAGAGGCGAGGAAGTCTCTAGCTTTTCCCTCATCAGGAACCTTTCCGAACCGCTAGTTACTGTCCCTGACAAGCGGGCTATCTCTCCCTACACTTGGTAGCAGGGACTTAATTAGACCCTGCTGACCCAAGATGGCCACCAAGGGTCACATTGCTACAATCTAGCCAACTGGAATGCTGCTCCATTGACCCAAAAACCATAAAGAAAACACGTTTCCCTTGGACTTCCTTGGGCTGAGCACCACCTACAGTGGAGACAACGGACTGCTCCGCCCTACAAGCGGTCCCTTGGGAAGGGGCAACTGAATAGCGTTTGTAGAAGCTTAAAGTGGTGTGAAACCCAAAAACAAGAAGTTTTATTGCAGCTTACTGATTTTTAGATGTCATAGCCACATTTGTTTTGTTTTTTTTGTTTTTCCTTTATTTTCACCTTGTCATCAAGCCAGCAAGTCTGATCTTCAAACTTTAACAGGCCAAGCTGTCCGGCAACAGTAGCAGTTAAGAGGGTGGAGAAACCATTCACCACGGACAGAGGTACTTCGAATGGTCAGCTTTTTTTTTCCCCTTCATCTCTTAAGTATACATAAAAAAAATCTGTTGATGTAATTGACCTGTCAAAGCCATCAAAATCTAAAATTGTCCATCTAAATCCTATGCATTCAACACCACCCTCCCCCCCCAGACTGACCATGCTGCTTATCAAAAAGGTGTCTTCAATCCAGAGGGGAGACACCCTCAAAACACATGGCTAACTTCTAGTCTGTGTAGCCCCTAGAGCACGTGTGTCAAACATAGGGCACAAGGGCCAATTTAGGCAGGCCAGCCTTTTTGTGTGGCCCTTGCACCTATCCTGCAGCAGCGGCATCCCCCTAGTCTCCACCCCCACCTTGTCTCAGCAGTCAGCAGAGAGGACGTCAACTCCTTCAACAGATCCTGTGCTTCTATGTGCAGCCATGAAGAGGCTCATCTCTGCCCCCCCATCTCAGCAGTCAGCATCAGAGATGAATACTGAAATCCTCCTACAGATCCTGTGCAGCCACGTAGAGGTCGGTCTCAGCCTCCCCGTCTCAGCAATCGGCAGCAGAGAGAACAGAACTCCTACAGATCCTGTGTAGCCACATACAGGCTGGTCTCGCCTCCTCCCCCCCCGTCTCAGCAATCGGCAGCAGAGGACAGAACTCCTACAGATCCTGTGCAGTCACGTAGAGGCTAGTCTCAGCCCCCCGTCTCAGCAATCGGCAGCAGAGAGGACAGAACTTCTACAGATCCTGTGCAGCCACGTAGAAGCTCGTCTCAGCAATCGGCAGCAGAGAGCACAGAACTCCTACAGATCCTGTGCAGCCACGTAGAGGTCGGTCTCAGCCTCCCCGTCTCAGCAATCGGCAGCAGAGAGAACAGAACTCCTACAGATGCTGTGTAGCCACATACAGGCTGGTCTCGCCTCATCCCCCCCCCCCCCCCCCCCCCGTCTCAGCAATCGGCAGCAGAGGACAGAACTCCTACAGATCCTGTGCAGTCACGTAGAGGCTGGTCTCAGCCCCCCGTCTCAGCAATCGGCAGCAGAGAGGACAGAACTCCTACAGATCCTGTGCAGTCACGTAGAGGCTGGTCTCAGCCCCCCGTCTCAGCAATCGGCAGCAGAGAGGACAGAACTTCTACAGATCCTGTGCAGCCACGTAGAGGCTCTTCTCAGCAATCAGCAGCAGAGAGCACAGAACTCCTACAGATCCTGTGCAGCCACGTAGAGGCTGGTCTCAGCCCCCCCCCCATCTCAGCAATCGGCAGCAGAGAGAATAGAACTCCTACAGATCCTGTGTAACCACACAGAGGCTGGTCTCAGCCATCGCCAGCAGAGAGGACAGAACTCCTACAGATCCTGTGTAGCCACATAGAGGCTCGTCTCAGCCTCGTCTTAGCCCCAGTCAGCAGCAGAGAGGACAGAACTACTACAGATCCTGCGCCTCTGTGCAGCGTGGGTGGGGGGTGGGGGAGGACTCTTCATAAAAGCAACAGCTGGCAAAGTGACAAATGCCGGAACTCTTCAGGCTTTTAATCCCAGTTCACACTACTGCGACCTGAAAATCACGCGACTTACAGTGCAGCTTTGCCAGGCGACTTCCCGGAGACGCGAGTACGACTTTGATGCGACTTTGAAGCAACTTTCAGGGAATGCTGGGTAATCTCCCTGTAAGGTCGGATCCAAGTCACTTCCATATAGACGAGGATCCGATTTGGAGGCGACTTCTATTAAAGTCTATGGGCACAAGTCGGATAGAAGTCGCCTTGAAATAGTGCAGGAACCTTTTCTAAAGTCGGAGCAACTTCAAGAGTGCTAACCAAGACCGCTCTCATTGACTAACATGGGATTTCACTTGTCACGGAACTCGTTAGGGGGGGGGGGGTGTCTCAAGTCAGATCCCGAGTCGTGGCAGTGTGAACCAGGGGCGGACTGACAACTCAAGGGGCCCCCGGGCAATAGGGGATCATGGGGCCCCTGTGTCCTTGCCCAAACTCAAAAAAGCCTATGAAAAAAAAAGGTACCAGGGGCATCTCATGGGGGCCCCTACTGTCCCCGGGCTCTCAAGCAGTGCCTGAGTTTCCAAATGGTCAGTCCGCCCCTGTAGGTGCGCACACATGCCATGTAGCATTGTAACAATGTATCTTTTTTTTTTTTATAACTTTATGGAATTTAAACACTCTATACAACTTTCTAGGTAGTTTTCCTTCCTTTAGGGCCGGTTCACACTGTAGAAGCAGTCCAGATGCATTCCGGATGAGTTTCTGCATGTGCGTTTTTGGGGCTTTCTGGTGTTTTTTTTTTCCCCCGCTTTCTTCAATTCAAATATGAACATGCGTTCCGGTGCGTTTTTCTGCGTTTCAGTACAGTTTTATGCAGAAAAAAATGCAGCCTGTTCCATTTTTTTTTTTTCCTGCAACCGGAACTGCAAGCTCTGATGTGAACTATGACACTGACAACCATATCACCTGCTTTCTGTGCGTTTCGGATGTAGAAAAAAAAAGCAACTGAAACGCATGGAGTATGAACTGGACCTTACTGGCGGTTCGTATAGAAACGCAGTCTAGTGGTGTTCCTGATGCGTTTACGCACACACATTTTTATTGACATGTTTCCAGTGTCCCATTTCATTTATTTCCCCCTGAAACGCATTTACTGAGAGCTGGTCCTTGGTGTCGGTTCATATAGAAAACGCAGTTCCTGATGCATGCGCGTTTTTGGCATGTTAAGTTTCATGCGTTTCCAGTTTTTGATGTGTCCCAGTTCATTCCCCCCCAACCGCTTGTAGTGTGAACTGGCCCTTACTGTTGATTCATATCATAGAAACGCAGTCCAGATGTGTTCCCGATGTGTTCGCACATGCGTATTTTTGGCATGCTAATGCATTCTTGAAACGTTTTCAGTTTTTGATGTGTCCCGGTTCATTTTTCCCCCTGAAACGCATGGAGTGTGAGCTGGCCCTTGGAGTCTGTTCATATAGAAATGCAGTCCAGATGTGTTCCTGATGCGTTTACGCATGCGCTTTTTTGGCATGTTCATAAGTTTGATGCATTTCCAGTCAGGGGTGGACTGACAACTCATGGGGCCCCCGGGCAATAGGGGATCATGGGGCCCCTGTGTCCTTGCCCAAACTCAAAAAAAGCCTATGAAAAAGGTACCAGGGGCGTCTCATGGGGTCCCCTACTGACCCCGGGCCCTCGGGCAGTGCCCGAGTTTCCAAAGGGTCAGTCCCCCCCTGAAACGCATGTAGTGTGAGCTGGCCCTTAGCGTCGGTTAATATAGCAATGCAGACCACACGTGCTCCCGATGCGTTTACACATGCACATTTTTGGCATGCTCATGCGTTTTTTTTACACATTTCCAGTTTTTGATGTTTCCCGGTTCATTTTTTCCCCCCTGAAACGCATGTAGTGTGAACTGGCTCTTAACCCCTTCGTATCAGTGTCTCCCAGCCCTTTAAAGGGGCTTCTGATGCCAGAAGGTGGGGAGGGGTTTAGGGTCATGTGACTGCTGCCATTGGCTGTCACACGATCGGAAAGGTCACAATCGCAAGGAGAGATTGGGACCTTTCCATGGGACGCAGGCGTGTGCTCTCAGAATGTTGGTTTACAAAGGGGACGCAGAGCAACGGGGACACAGAGAGGTGGTGACACAGAGAGGTGGGGACGCATATTTGTACCATTTGTAAACCATCGTTCTGAGAGCGCGCTTCCAGCACGTGTCTGCATCCCACGGAAAGGTCCCAATCTCTCCTTGCGATCGTGACCTTTCCAATCATGTGACAGCCAATCGCAGCAGTCACATGACCATAAACCCCTCCCCACCCCCCCACCTTCCAACATCAGAAACCCCTTTGAAGGGCATGCGTGAACGCACCGGGAACACATCTGAATTGGTGTCAAGGCCCAGCCGCCAAGAGGCCACATATTTCGTATGCTCGGCCTAAAGAAATGAAGGTTCCTGAAGTCCGCCGCCCGCACGGTCTCAGAGGAATTCTACGTCTGTCTAGTCAAGCATGGAGACTCTTCATGGGTCAGTTGGGAAGAATGAGTCCATGTTTGTGTGTCAGCAATTAACTTGTCTGGGTCACAAAGTCATTGCTGGAGCAGATCGGTGGTGATCCCTGCAACGCATGGCAATTCTTCAGCTTCATTAGCAGCGTACAGCCCTCAGGCTCAGCACCGTCCAACCAAACTTCAAGGGGAACCACAAGCAACGCACACTCCCGCCAAACTCCCACACCCCCGCCAACGCCCCACGCTCCCGCCCCACACTCCTGCCAAACTCCCGCCAACGCCCCACACTCCCGCCAAACTCCCGCCAACGCCCCACACTCCCGCCAAACTCCCGCCAACGCCCCACGCTCCCGCCAAACTCCCGCCAACGCCCCACGCTCCCGCCAACCCCACGCTCCCGCCAACCCGCACAAGAAAAAGAAACTTCTTAGTGGCCACATTTGGTCTTCGGATGAAGAGCTTACGACCGCACCAGATCGATGTCCCCATGGCTACAAAACGATCGCATGCATTGTCCTACCAATACCCAATATTGTATAGTAAAATACTAGATGATTTTTTTTTTTTTTTTTAATTAAAACCAATTTGTATTTAATGTTATACATTTTATTTAGTAGTATAGGTCAGCCTCTCAACCAGGGTGCCCAAGCAAAATGTCTCGGAATTGCCCAAAACTTGTATACAAGCCAGCGGGAGGAACAAGCCGGCCTTCTAGTTACACACAGCCACAGGTCTTCATTGGGCGCCATTACCACCTTCTAGCCGCCAGCGTCCTGACAACCAATGACATCAGTTGGTGAGGATGTCAGCTGCCTGCACAACAGCCTAATTTGACCCTCCCCCGCCCCTCTCCATCAGTGCTGGGGTCACATTAGCTCAGTGATGGCAAAAAACCGAGGGAGAGGAGAAACAATGGTATACTAGTCAGTACCAGGGTGCAGAAGTGTGTTTGCTTTGGAAGAAATAAATCACCTCCAATGTTGGGTGTCCTACATGTGTGGATGTTGCTGCGTTATAGAACACCATTAGAATCATTTTTCAGTGTAGAATGGGGTCCCTCGGGACTGTCCATTTTAATGGGTGCCTTGACTGAAAAAAGGTTGAGAAACTCTCAAACAAGACTGCATGACTACATTTTTTAATTTATTAATTACAGGTACTTTTATATCGCCATCAATTTTACATATATACTCCAAAGACATGCTGGTAGGCAGGGGCGGACTGACAACTCATGGGGCCCCTGGGCAATAGGGATCATGGGGTCCCCGTGTCCTTGCCCACACTCAAAAAAGCCTATAAAAAAAAGGTAACAGGCATTTCATGGGGCCCCCTACTGACCCCAGGCCCTTGGGCAGTGCTCGAATGGTCAGTCCGCCCCTGCTGGTAGGTGAATTGGCTCCTGTCTATAATGGCCCCTAGTATGTGTATGTATGAATGTCAGTTAGGGACCTTAGATTGTACACTCCTCGGGGGCGGGGACTGATGTGAATGTACAATATATATGTAAAGCGCTGCGTAAATTGAAAGCTATATAAGTACCTGAATATATATTGTACATTCCCATCAGTCCCCGCCCCCGAGGAGCGCACAATCTAAGGTCCCTAACTCACATTCATACATACACATATTAGGGCCAATATAGACAGGAACCTATTCACCTACCGGCATGAAATGAGTTTGGGAGGAAACCGGAGTACCCGGAGGACACCCACGCAGGCACAGGGAGAACATGCAAACTCCAGGCAGGTGGTGCCGTGGCTGGGATTTGAAATGACGACCCAAGTACTGCCAGGGGGAAGTGCTAACCATTTAGCCACTGTGTGCTTTTCACAATATTCAGAAAACTTGCTAATTTGATACATTAAAATAAATAAATAACTTCGGATGAGATGATTTACTCCTAGATTGTAAGCTCCCAGGATCAGGGTCCTCCTATCCCTCTTGTATTGAACTGTATTGTTGCTGCATTGTCTCCCGTTATATTGTAAAGCGCTGAGCAAACTGTTGGCGCCATAAATCCTGTATAATAATAATAATAATGTAATCAGTCTGCTGCAGGCAGAAGGAAGCATTTCCTCAGTCTCCCCTCTTCCAGAGATCAGACTGCAACATTGTAACCTTGTTGTCTGAAGTTGCAGAATGCATGGGAACAATGCTGGCAACTGGTCAACTTTCATGCCCAGCTTTGGTGACTTCCATGCTTTATGGCGAAAGCATACTATGCAGCAGGTATGGTGGGAGCTTCTCAAAATGGGCACCATGGGGGTGCACAACCAGGAATGCCACACTGGGATGGTGGGAACCCTTCATAATGGGCACAGCGGGTGTACAGACCTGGGAAATCAGCACAGGGATGCTGGGAACTCCTCATAATGGGTACAGCGGGTGTACAGTCCCAGGAACTCAGCACAGGGATGGTATGAACCCCTCATAATGGGCATAGCAAGTGTACAGACCCGGGAACTCAGCACAGGGATGGTGGGAACCCCTCATAATGGGCACAGCGGGTGTACAGACCCGGGAACTCAGCACAGGGATGGTATGAACCCCTCAATGGGCACAGCAAGTGTACAGACCCGGGAACTCAGCACAGGGATGGTGGGAACCACCTCCTAATGGGTGTGCAGGCAGGCACAATATAGAAACAGGTAGTTAAACATCTTTAGCATTTTTTAGAAACTGATCAGTTTTGGGCAAAGCAGCATTTTAGACACAGATTTGGGTGTTGGGTTAAACGGATTTCATTCTGCAGATCTTTGTTGAGGAGTGAAGAGTTGGCTCACTGTGACCGGCTCACAGCAGGGCTGGTCACTTGCTCTGCAGATGTGCGGTCCTCGTTGTCGGTCCCGGGAGGATATCCAAGTCATTAGAAAACAGCTGCTTGTGGTGTGCTGGAATACTATAAATCCTGGAGACAGGAGGCCATTCTGTGCTCTCAGGCTTGGAGAGGAGATCCTTGGAACAGAGTAGCTCAACTCATAGAATAAAATCCTTCGAGGAATCCATGAGGAGGACATGTCCTTCAAGATGACCCATGGCCACTTGTGACAGATAGGAACTACGCCAACCATAGTCACGGCCATTCGATTATTCTGGTTGTATAAAATATTAAAATGTTAAAAGGAACCGGTGTTCAGCAATAGAAAGGTCCCACTCTCACACCACCCCGGTGTTCAGCAATAGAAAGGTCCTACTCTCACACCACCCCGGTGTTCAGCAATAGAAAGGTCCCACTCACACACCACCCCGGTGTTCAGCAATAGAACGGTCCCACTCTCACACCACCCCGGTGTTCAGCAATAGAAAGGTCCCACTCTCACACCACCCCAGTGTTCAGCAATAGAAAGGTCCAACTATCACACCACCCCGGTGTTCAGCAATAGAAAGGTCCAACTATCACACCACCCCGGTGTTCAGCAATAGAAAGGTCCTACTCTCACACCACCCCGGTGTTCAGCAATAGAACGGTCCTACTCTCACACCACCCCGGTGTTCAGCAATAGAAAGGTCCCACTCACACACCACCCCGGTGTTCAGCAATAGAACGGTCCTACTCACACACCACCCCGATGTTCAGCAATAGAACGGTCCTACTCACACACCACCCCGATGTTCAGCAATAGAACGGTCCCACTCTCACACCACCCCGGTGTTCAGCAATAGAAAGGTCCCACTCTCACACCACCCCGGTGTTCAGCAATAGAAAGGTCCCACTCTCACACCACCCCGGTGTTCAGCAATAGAAAGGTCCCACTCACACACCACCCCGGTGTTCAGCAATAGAACGGTCCCACTCTCACACCACCCCGGTGTTCAGCAATAGAACGGTCCTACTCACACACCACCCCGGTGTTCAGCAATAGAACGGTCCTACTCACACACCACCCCGGTGTTCAGCAATAGAACGGTCCTACTCACACACCACCCCGGTGTTCAGCAATAGAAAGGTCCTACTCTCACACCACCCCAGTGTTCAGCAATAGAAGGGTCCTACTCACACACCACCCCAGTGTTCAGCAATAGAAAGGTCCAACTATCACACCACCCAAGTGTTCAGCAATAGAACGGTCCTACTCACACACCACCCTGGTGTTCAGCAATAGAGGGGTCCTACTCACACACCACCCAAAAAGCCAAAACATGTCCATGGTTGGTGCCCAAGCAGCCAATTGTTAGGCCAAGATGCTGGAGGCCCGGGGAGGGGTTTGCAGGTTTAGGCTTTCAAAAAAAAATAAAAAAAATAATGTGGACTTTTAAGGTGTACAAATTTTACCATTTGCCCTGGTTGGAAAAGTAGTTAAAATTGCCAAGAAAAAGAGCTGGATTGTGGTGAATTGGGGCTGCAAAAAAGACCTGCCCATAGGGACTCCTACTGGAACTTCAAGACCAACAATTTGGATAAAATTGGTAAGAAAAAAAAAAAAGTAAACTGAATTGGTCACAAAAAAACGGGACGGAAATGGGCTGCCGCTTTGTAGCTCCAACTAAAGCCACGCTGGAACCAACAACTTCAAATTTTGCTCCAGCAGAGAATTTTTGTGAACATGAATTTTGGTGATTTTAACCACTTTTCCAACCAGGGCAAATGGTAAAATGTGTACTCCTTAAAAATCCACTTTTTTTGCTAGAATTGACAGCAGAGAGCAGAGGCCTAGGAGAATAATATAGTGGTAGCTGCAATTTTTCTGTCGCACAATATTCACACAGCTATTTATCAAATGCATATTTTAAGAAAAAAAAAAAAAACCCCACAAACAACCCCCCCCCAAAAAAAAACAAAAACCCAAAAAACACCCCCCCCCAAAAAAAAAAAAAAAAAAAAAAAAAAAAAAAAAAAAAAAAAAAAAGGAAAAAAACCACACAAACCCCCACAAAAAAAAAGCAAACCCCCAAAAAACAAAAACCCCAAACAAAAAAAACAAAAGAAACACCCACACACAAAAAACAAAAACAAAACCAAAAGAAAAAAACCCCAAAAAATTAGTGTTAGTGCAAACACACACAACCCACACAAACCCCCCCCCCCCACACCCCCAAAAAAACCCACAAAAACAAAAAACCCCAAAAACAAACGAAAAAACCCACACACAAAAAACACAAAAACAACCCACACACACAAAAACACACACAAAAACACCCCACACACCCACAAACAAAAAAACAAAACCAAAAGAAAAAAAAACCCCAGAAAATGAGTGTTAGTGCAAACACACACACACAACCCACACAAACCCCCCCCCCCCCCAAAAAAAACCCCAAAAAACAAAAACCCCAAAAAACAAAAACCCCAAAAAACAAACGAAAAAACCCACACACAAACACCCACACAAAAAAAACTAAAAAAACACCCACAAACAAAAACCAAAAAACCAAAAAACCAAAAGAAAAAGAAAACCCCCAGAAAATGAGTGTTCGTACAAACACAACATTATACCCAATTTTTATGAAAAAAATTAAAGATTAGATTGTGTTGAGTAAATAGATACCAAACATGTCAACTCTAAAAGTGGTGTACCTCTGAAAACCCGGAAAATGACGACTCTCCATAGGTAAGGCTTTTAAAGCCTCTACAGCACGGGTGTCAAACTGGTGGCCCTCCATCTGTTGCTAAACTACAAGTCCCATGAGGCATTGCAAGATTGACAGTTACAAGCATGACTCCCAAAGACAACAGCTGGAGGGCCGCCAGTTTGACACCCCCGCTCTACAGGTTATCAGGTTATTCTGTGACGCAATTTGTGTCTACATACATACATGCTGTATGTCTGAACTGGAGTGTGTATGGGGGAGATTTACATTTTAAAAAAAAAAAAAAAAAACTTTATTGCTGTGGCAAAGTGGCCAACAAGCCCTCCATGTGATCGCATTGGACAGGTGACAGATTTGTATGGAGACATGAGGGGCTAGCATTGGGCAGGTGACAGATTTGTATGGAGACATGAGGGGCTAGCATTGGGCAGGTGACAGATTTGTATGGAGACATGAGGGGCTAGCATTGGGCAGGTGACAGATTTGTATGGAGACATGAGGGGCTAGCATTGGGCAGGTGACAGATTTGTATGGAGACATGAGGGGCTAGCATTGGGCAGGTGACAGATTTGTATGGAGACATGAGGGGCTAGCATTGGGCAGGTGACAGATTTGTATGGAGACATGAGGGGCTAGCATTGGGCAGGTGACAGATTTGTATGGAGACATGAGGGGCTAGCATTGGGCAGGTGACAGATTTGTATGGAGACATGAGGGGCTAGCATTGGGCAGGTGACCGGTCTCCTTTACGATCTATACGACCCTCAATGTCTCATCAGTTAAGCACAGACCATGCTTGATGAGCTGCATCCCGAGCTACAGCAGCCGAGGAATGACAGTTGTGGACCCGGAAGTGTCGCAATACGTGCGGTTTTTGGGTTCATTGGTTGCAGAGGAAGGAGGGGATCAGGGGACAGACGTTAACTGATCTCCTCCTGCTCCATCTGTGGGAGCAGTTTCCTGCAGTCCCCAGAGGAACGGGAGAGCCCGGGAAGTATGAGTGCCGCTGGCGGGTGTGTCGGGGGAACACAAGCTCACGGCTGCAGCAGCTCAATGGCCTCTTCCTCAGAGCCCAAGTCCTCGAAACGCGTCAGACTTAAATGGTTCATTGTTTCCGTACGCTGTGATGCTTTGCGGTCTGTTTGCGCTGGACTCATGAGATGTATTTGCACCTTTAGGATTTTTGTGAGTAGAACACCTACCGCTACATTAAAATTTATGATTTTAACCACTTCCTGCTGCCGCTTTATATAAACGGTCGGAAGGGAGCAGTGCAGGGGCGGGTGGCTGTATATAAACGGCCGGAAGGGAGCAGTGCAGGGGCGGGTGGCCGTTTATAAACGGCCTCCCCGCCCCCTGCTTGTGCGCGCACAGCACCGCGATCCGGTCCCTGCTGTGTCCGGAGGAACACCAATCGCTGTACAGGACCTCTGTGTGAGGTCCCGATCATGTGATCACTGATTGGCCAATCAGTGATTACATGCAGAGTAGTAAGCAAGATGTCACTTCTGACATCATTGCTTACGTGTGAAATCTGTGAATGATCGCAGAGGTCACATGGTACAGGGCTGTTCACAACAGCCTTGTTCCTTGTGACGAGCTGTGACCAATCACAGCTCACACAGTAGTTCTCAATGGCTGCAAAAATGCAGCCAGAGAGAAGGAGAAATGATTGCTTTTACAGCCTTTATGGGTATAAAAGCAATCCATGTAAAAAAAATAAATCTTCATAACCCCCCACAAGTAGTACAGTGTCACTATGGTGCTAGGGTGACAGTATGTGAAAAGAGAAAAAAAATTAAATTAAATTAAAAAAAAAAAAAAAAGAATTATAAATTTTTGGTTATACATTAATTTGGGTTATTTTTTTTTTCTACTACAAAGATAATTGAATAAATTTTGGCCAAGATTTATGAAGAAAGATTACTTATTTGCAAAATTTGTGGACTTTTTCATTTACATAGCAAAAAAAAATATAAAAATCCCAGCGGTGAATAAATACCACCAAAATAAAGCTTTATCTGTCTCAAATAAACGCAAAAAAATTCGTATGGGTGCAGCGTTGCATGACCGCGCAATTGTCACAGTGTGATAGCACTGAAAGCTGAAAATTGGCCCAGACAGGAAGGGGGGGGGGGGGGAAGCGTCCGGACAGGAAGGGGGGGGGAAGCGTCCGGACTGGAAGGGGAGGAGTGTCCGGACTGGAAGGGGTTAAAGGATAATGCACTAGGCCGGTGCGCCCGTTTATCATGTATAAACATTGGTGGGTAGATGTGGGGTTGATTATAAAGGGTTATTATAGGTCACGGGTCTTCAAAGTTTCCAAACAAAGGGCCAGTTTATTCTCCTTCAGACTGGCCAGAGAGCAGACTCTTTCCTGACATCAGTGGAGTACACGGCGTCCCATCTGTGGCATTAGGGGAAGAAATAGGGCCCCATCATTGGCCTCAATGGGAGAAAATGGTGCCCCATTGCTGATGACAGTGGCAGGATTGACTGTTCCATTTTTGGTATCAGTGGGCAGAATAATGCCCCAAGGGCTGGATACAGGCATGCAAAGGGCCGTATCTGGCCCCCGGGCCACAGTTTGGAGACCACCGTTATAAGTCCGTATAATATAATTCTGTAAGCCTTTCTGCCACTGAATTTATTGTCCTTTTTATTTTAAATTTGTATCCAATTGACCAAAACTGCCAAAAAATGTTCTTCTGTGCAGCTTTGGCTCCATGAAGGGTTTTACAGGCAGAATGTTTCATCCTCCTGCTTCTGTAATGGACTGTCCCAGCTGGCTGCACATGGCTTCAGGTAACATTTCATATATTAGCACACAGAGAAAATAAACTCCACGGCTCCTGAGGGGAGGAGAAGATTGAATTCCTTCAGAGGGCACACCATGTTACTGAAAGCTGAATTCCAGAGATGGCAATTTTTTTTTTTTTTTTTTTACATTTGTTACATTGTTGCAAATCACTGTAGTAGAGTACCTTTTAGGAGCCAAGAATACATCAATAAAATATTTTTCTATAAAGAATACAAATGAATAAAAAGAGGAGGGAGGCGCGAGAGATGGGGGGGAAGGCGCGCAAGAGACGGGGGGGGGGGAGGCGCGCAAGAGACGGGGGGGAGGCGCGCAAGAGACGGGGGGGGAGGCGCGCAAGAGACGGGGGGGGGGAGGCGCGCAAGAGACGGGGGGGGGAAGGCGCGCAAGAGACGGGGGGGGGGGAAGGTGCGCAAGAGACGGGGGGGGGGGAAGGCGCGCAAGAGACGGGGGGGGAAGGCGCGCAAGAGACGGGGGGGGAAGGCGCGCAAGAGACGGGGGGGGGAAGGCGCGCAAGAGACGGGGGGGGGAAGGCGCGCAAGAGACGGGGGGGGAAGGCGCGCAAGAGACGGGGGGGGAAGGCGCGCAAGAGACGGGGGGGAAGGCGCGCAAGAGACGGGGGGGAGGGCGCGCAAGAGACGGGGGGGAGGGCGCGCAAGAGACGGGGGGGAAGGCGCGCAAGAGACGGGGGGGAAGGCGCGCAAGAGATGGGGAGGGGCGCAAGAGATGGGGAGGGGCGCAAGAGATGGGGAGGGGCGCAAGAGATGGGGAGGGGCGCAAGAGATGGGGAGGGGCGCAAGAGATGGGGAGGGGCGCAAGAGGTTATACCAAGATCACGGCTGCAGCCACAGCCATGATTTTGGTATAGATTGCTCTTTTACAGCTACCGGCTATCTAATAGATGTGATCTGGGAGGCTCTGCAGCCACCTGATCACTCTTAATGTACATAGAGAGGGGCGCGATAGAGGGGGGCGACAGATCTGTCAGCAAGTGGTTATACCAAGATCACGGCTGCAGCTACAGTCATGATTTTGGTATAGATTTCTCTTTTTCTCTTGTCTAGTAGAAGCGATCCGGGAGGCCCTGCAGCCACCTGATCACTTTTAAAAGGTACTGAGACAGGCCATTGGGATTCATATTGTCATCTTTGTTCATCCATACTCTAGACCACGAGTCAAAAACAATATTCAGCCCCCCCAGGCCAGTTCATGTGGCCCTTGCACCCCTCCTGCAGCACCCCCCCTTGTCTCAGCACACAGCTGAGGACAGAACTCCGACAGATTGTGTCACTGTGCAGCTGCAGCACCTCCTCATCTCCACCTCCTCTGGTCTCCGCATTCAGCTGGCCCAGGGGCGGATTGACCATTTGGCACTGCCCGAGGGCCCGGGGTCAGTAGGGGGCCCCATGAGATGACCCTCGTACCTTTTTCATAGGCTTTTTTTGAGTTTGGGCAAGGACACAGGGACCCCATGATCCCCTATTGCACAGGGGCCCCATGACTTGTCATTCCGCCCCTGAGCTGACCCCAGCACTCCTCTGGTCCTCCTCCAGACCCTGCACTTTATGCTGTCCAGCTACACCCCCCGCTTCTTCCCAGCAGCAGCACAAGGTAGGAGGGGTGCACTCTGATGTAAGGGGGGTGGCGTGCTCTGGAGATCTAGTCTTACAGATACAACTGGCCCTTTGAGGGCAACCATAATGCTGATGCGGCCCCAAAATTTGACACCCCTGATCTAGGCTCACCATTTACTTCCTAGACTGGGATGCCGGAGAAGGCACAGTCATTTAAATCCTGGTGCCTGTGAAGTTCCTGGCCGTGTTCACAAACGCCTGACATAGATCAGACCCTCTCACTTTGTGACTTGCTACAATACTGCAGTCTGCTGCAGGCAGGGGGGAGCGTTTGCTCAGTCTCCCATCCCACAATGAACAGACTGATATCTCATCCTAGGCAAAGTCATTGAGTGGATCTCAAGGATGACAAATTATAAAGTAGATTTTTTTTTTTTTGAGAAAATGACAGTTACTGTATATTGTGACAGACTGGACTAGGATCATGCACACCTCGCACGGGTCACTGACAATTATTGGAAACATTTTTATTGAACTGGCTACTACCCGTGTAATACTTGTGCAAAAAATGTGGGCTACAAGGTCCACAGGGTGCATATATGCATCGCTGTTGTATGTTTCTGTGTTGAACGCACACTTACAATACAGAGACCGACTAATGCAGGTCCGAAAATCGAAACGTCCTTTGTTCTGTAATTCGATGGTGCCACCAAGTCATTTTTCACGAATTTTCCAGCATGCCCGATAAATGAAATGGGGAGGAACCACAAAAATCAGCCGATGCCATTGTCCCACCAACAGAGCGAAAATCGGCCGATTATTCTTCAGTCCGATTTTCGTACAAAAATAGTTCGGAATTCGAACCATGTATGGCCTACATAAGGCTAGGTTCACACGTAGTGATCCGGGAGTACACATTTTCCACTACATGCATATGGCAGCCAATAAATTTCAATGGGCTGTGCTACTAAGCGCCAAAGCGGCTCATGTACTTTTTGTGCATTTCCGCTCTCCCCGGACCCCGCATTCACCAGATCCGCTCTCCCCGGACCCCGCATCCACCATTTCCGCTCTCCCCGGACCCCGCATTCACCATATCCGCTCTCCCCGGACCCCGCATTCACTATATTCGCTCTCCGCGGACCCCGCATTCACTATATCCGCTCTCCGCGGACCCCGCATTCACTATATCGTGTCTCCCCGGACCCCGCATTCACTATATCGTGTCTCCCCGGACCCCGCATTCACTATATCCGCTCTCCCCGGACCCCGCATTCACTATATCCGCTCTCCCCGGACCCCGCATTCACTATATCCGCTCTCCCCGGACCCCGCATTCACTATATCCGCTCTCCCCGGACCCCGCATTCACTATATCCGCTCTCCCCTGACCCCGCATTCACTATATCCGCTCTCCCCTGACCCCGCATTCACTATATCCGCTCTCCCCGGACCCCGCATTCACTATATCCGCTCTCCCCGGACCCCGCATTCACTATATCCGCTCTCCCCGGACCCCGCATTCACTATATCCGCTCTCCCCGGACCCCGCATTCACTATATCCGCTCTCCCCGGACCCCGCATTCACTATATCCGGTCTCCCCGGACCCCGCATTCACTATATCCGGTCTCCCCGGACCCCGCATTCACTATATCCGCTCTCCCCGGACCCCGCATTCACTATATCCGCTCTCCCCGGACCCCGCATTCACTATATCCGCTCTCCCCGGACCCCGCATTCACTATATCCGCTCTCCCCGGACCCCGCATTCACTATATCCGCTCTCCCCGGACCCCGCATTCACTATATCCGCTCTCCCCGGACCCCGCATTCACTATATCCGCTCTCCCCGGACCCCGCATTCACTATATCCGCTCTCCCCGGACCCCGCATTCACTATATCCGGTCTCTTATTGCACACAGAAGACGGAAGTGCAATTTTCATAAAATATAAAACTGCTCAATACCTTTTCTCAGCTGTATATAGCAATCTTGTGACTTCTATCAGTGTCCAGCGGAGCACTGGTTACAGCTTGCAGGAGGAGTTTTTGTTCTGCTCTAGGAGGATGCAGAACTCCTAACCTCTGTCTGGACAGCGCTGATTGGCCTTGTGCTGATTACATGCACTCTCCCAAAAAAAAAAAGAAAACCCCTCTAGCAATACACACCAAACTGAACATGTGCAGAGTGACTCCACATACATCTTAATCAGAAGATAAGGGGGGGACACTGGAAGAAGGGGAGGATCAGAGAAGACAGGATCAAACCGCCATTTTACACAATGCAGAGGATTAACCCCTTAGGGTTGTGGGTTTAGTAACACACTAATGAATGGGAATACAAACTCAACACGCCATTTTCCAACGAGTGCAAAAATTTGTTCTTTTGTGCACATTTATGAAGTGCCCGGGTGTCATCGCAGCCTAACCAATCGAGACCAGTTCCCGTTCAGGTGACCACTGACAGCCAACTACAGCAGTCACGTGATCGCCATTCCTCCTCGCCCTCCACTGTGACAGCCAACTACAGTAGTCACACGATTGCCATTCCTCCTCACCCTCCACTGTGACAGCCAACTACAGTAGTCACACGATCGCCATTCCTCCTCGCCCTCCACTGTGACAGCCAACTACAGTAGTCACACGATTGCCATTCCTCCTCACTCTCCATGTGACTACTGTAGTTGGCTGTCACAGTGGAGGGCGAGGAGGAATGGAGATCATGTGACTACTGTAGTTTGCGGTCAGTGGAGGGCGAGGAGGAATGGAGATCATGTGACTACTGTAGTTTGCTGTCAGTGGAGGGCGAGGAGGAATGGAGATCATGTGACTACTGTAGTTTGCGGTCAGTGGAGGGGGAGGAGGAATGGCGATCATGTGACTACTGTAGTTTGCGGTCAGTGGAGGGGGAGGAGGAACGGCGATCATGTGACTACTGTAGTTGGCCCTCACAGTGATCGCCATTCCTCCTCGCCCTCCACTATGACAGCAAACTACAGTAGTCACACAATCGCCATTCCTCCTCGCCATTCACTGACAGCCAACTACAGTAGTCACACGATCGCCATTCCTCCTCGCCCTCCAGGTTTTCAGAAACCTTTTACAGAGACGCCAGGGTGGGCGGGAAAGGAACAATTTGTCCCCAACAGAGAACGCATGCGGTTCGCAGACTACAAATCATCCCTAATATTCTCATTGTACACACTGAGAAAATTGGAGAAATTGGAAAAATTCCGTACGAGGAATGATTGGCCGAATATCTGGTCATTCATATAGTGCTTTCGACGGCCAATTCCAACTGTTTGGACAAAAAAAGGCGCAAGCTAGAATTTTTAACTGTACTTGAACGGCAGATTTTCGCTCAATGTGCACAGTAATCGCATGGAAATAATTGTATAGATAAAAATCAGAACCAACAACAAGGACCTGGAAGAAGGTGGCAACAAACCAATCCGACACAAGGAAGAACGTTTGCCTCCGTCCAAGAATTTCCTACAATATGAAGAATTTCGTATAATATGGTTGTCCGATTTTCTCAGTGTGCACCCCCACTTAAGTCCTCAGAATCAGCCAAATATCCCATTTCTACCTCTCGGTGGATCTCAGCTGCCAGCAAAAGATTCCAGAGAGCTCCATAATTCCTGATTTAAAACTCCTCTGGTGTTGCGTTCACCGAGAGCCAAAACGCTCACAAGGCTTATTGGGGTTAATAGACAATACAGACGTGAGGCCAGGCGGTATCGGGTCACATTTAGGAGGAGCGTTTCAGCAGATGTTACGAGGAATAACATTCATACAGCTTTGTCAAAGGGGATAATTGTCAAAGTGCCGGGGGAAATGATATATGCTGGATGAGAACTACGAGGCGATGGACTTGTGGAGGCCAAGACCTGTTCTTGTATTTGGCTTCACCTCGGGGTGTCAGTGTCGGCATAAGAATCATACAAGTGGCATTTCCCTTCATGCTGGTACACGGCACACTCACTGCCGGGTGTTCATGTCAACTTACAATGCCAAATGGCTTTACAGTGATGGGGGGCTGGGAGGGGATTTAAATACCAACTCCATGATTAGCAAAACCCACACCTGCCAGGCCTTTCATACAGGGTCCAGTTCCTGACCCTAACCTGCCAGGCCTTTCATACAGGGTCCAGTTCCTGACCCTAACCTGCCAGGCCTTTCATACAGGGTCCAGTTCCTGACCCTAACCTGCCAGGCCTTTCATACAGGGTCCAGTTCCTGACCCTAACCTGCCAGGCCTTTCATACAGGGTCCAGTTCCTGACCCTAACCTGCCAGGCCTTTCGTACAGGGTCCAGTTCCTGACCCTAACCTGCCAGGCCTTTCATACAGGGTCCAGTTCCTGACCCTAACCTGCCAGGCATTTCATACAGGGTCCAGTTCCTGACCCACATCTGCCAGGCGATTCATATGGGTCTAGTTCCCATCACCTGCCAATTCTTTCATATGGGTCCAGTTCCTGACCCTCACCTGCCAGGTCTCATACGGGTCCAGTTCCTAACCCACACCTGCCAGGCCTTTCATTACGGGTCCAGATCCTGACCTTCACCTGACGATTTTTCTCCACACGGGTCCAGATCCTGACCTTCACCTGACGATTTTTCTCCACACGGGTCCAGTTCCTGACCTTCCCCTGCCAAGTATTTCATATGGGTCCACTTCCATGTCCTCACCTATTAGGCGTTTCATACGGATCCAGTTCCCCAACTACACCTGCCAAATGTTTCATACGGGTCCAGTTCCTAACCCATACCTGCCAGGAGTTTCATACGGGTCCAGTTCCGGACCTTCACCTGTCAATTCTCCATACGGGTCCAGTACCCCCCACATAGCACAAATGGTTTGCCTGCCCCTAGACAATCCCTAGTGTGTCCTCATTGCACTGCATGTAAGCATACAAACACAATAGGCTAAATTGACAAAGCTAACACACCATGACAACTATCCATATTTAAAAAAAAAAAAAAAAAAAAAAGTAGTTTTTTTTATTTTATTTGAGCCCAATGAAAAGCAAACACTTCAGTCACTGGGCTGAAAATAGGGCATCTTAGGCTCAATTCACAAAGCTTTACACCACCAGCTTGTGTCCTAATGGGGCCACAAGCAGCACTCTACAGGTAGCGTTCAGGACACAAAAAACTTTCCATATATTTGGCCTCGATCTGTATATTGTGGCACTACATTTTTTATTTTACATTTCCCACTGGCTTACAGGCAAAAAAAAAAAGAAAAAAAAAAAAAAAAAAGGCTTTTGGGGTGGGGGGCGATTTCAAGCAAAAGAACAGGTTCAGGACCATTTAAAAAGAGCTTCTTTTACCCCCCAGGAGTCAAGTGAAGTCCAATGGACCCAAGAAAACCACCATAGATCGGTTGCAATTTGCCTTCTCACTTGACAACATATTTTGCCAAAATGGTAATTTACAAATTTTTGCCAAAATTGTCAGGAAATGAAAGCTCAATTATGCTCATCCCTGGCCGGCGGCCATTCGCCTATTATATAAAGCTGATGCAGTAGAAAACCTCATAGGTACAGTATCATGCCGTATCAGGGGTGGACTGACAACTCATGGGGCCCCCAGGCAATAGGGGATCATGGGGCCCGTGTTGTCACCCACACTCAAACCACACCCAAAAAAGCCTATGAAAGGTACCAGGGGCATCTCATGTGGCCCCCTACTGACCCTGGGCCCTCGGGCAGTGCCCGAGTTCCCAAATGGTTAGTCTGCCCCTGTGCCGTATCTAAACTTAGCGGTGCACTGAATCATCTTGAGTTATAGACCATACTTACATTCTAAAAAGGAGAATGCCACAAAAAAAAAAAAAAAAAAAATGCAGGGAAACCACATACCTGCTTTGTACATGTCCTTCCCTTGCTGCCAAAATGCTGTAAGACCCAAGCCATTGGCAACAGATCTAGCTCCTCCAGCTGTCAAGGGAGAGACACATGCAAACTGGTGGGTGTTTTCACTCCCTATTGAGTCCTCCAAAGCAAACTTTCCAGGATAAGATGGTCAATATGACTTGGTCTCAAGGCTGGGCACGAACCTGCGCCAATATTTCAGACAAAATTCTTGGCCCATTCAAGGACTATAGGCAAAGCACAGGTTCCTCCATCCATACTCTGAGCTACAACCTGGATTATTCCAGTAGTGGATCCAAGGAGCCTTTCAGCTGTTAACCAACTGGATGAGTTCTCACCAGCAAATCTCCAGATACCACAGGTCAGCCAACTCATTTGTTAACAAGATGAAGCCAGATTTTAATTGTGCTCCTTCAGATTTCAGCTTTGCAGGTGCCATCTGAAGAAGCCAGCTAACCAAATCCATCAAAGAACTTCAACAACTTCATGGATTGGCGAATTGCTCCAACCTCCCCTCATGTGCAGTGATTCTTCCCACAAAGAATAAAGCAAAAGACTGCAAGATCCAGTGATCTGACATCAAATGTAATAGATCTTATGTCTAATACAAAAGCAATTTCATGTTTTTTTTCCCCATGGGAGGTTTTTGCAGGACCAAAAGCACACGGACAACAGAAATAGAGCCATGGGGTGATAATAATAATAACAACTTCTAGAAAAGCTACAATTTCTGGGAAATTGTGTGAAGTGTTCTTGCCTCCACCAGTAGTCTACAACTGGAGTGGGCGGAGTAACTGGGTGGAGTGGCTTGAAAATGAGGGAGTGATGGCAGTTTAGAAATCACGTCCTGATTTTTCAGCTCACACTCTAGTTTTGAACATTCCGCCATTCATTCCTATGGGACCAATTTCACCACAAAAACACCGATATTTTGTGAATTATTCGGCGAAACGTTCCACAAAGTAATAGCGCACCAATCGGGAACAATCCGCACGTTTCGGTATATTAATGTCTATGTAGTGTAAAAACTGTGGGAGGAGTTAGGGTGGTAAATTTGGCTATAATAATAAGAATATATATGTGAGATTATTATTATTCTACAGTATTTATAAAGCGCCAATAGTTCGCTCAGCGCTGTACATTACAAAGGGGGACAGAACAATACCAATACAATGCAAAACGTGAGGGAATTGAGGGCCCTGCTCTTTGGAGCTTACAATCTAGGAGGGAGGGGATGGTGGCACAGGAGGAGATAGCTGTGGGGGATGGAGTGGTAGGAAGAGTGGAGGAGGTCGGCAAGTTAGCAGGGGGTGGGGTAGGCTTCCCTGAAGAGATGGGTTTTCAGGGTGCGCCTAAAGGAGAGGAGAGTAAGTGATAATCTGATGGGTTGGGGCAGGGAGTTCCAGAGGATGGGTGACACCCTGGAGAAGTCCTAGAGGCGGGCATGGGAGGAGGAGAGCAGGGAACTAGAGAGAAGGAGGTCTTGTGAGGAGCGGAGTGTGCGTGTTGGGCGGTACTTGGATATTAGGTCAGTGATGTAGTTCGGGGCAGTATGGTGGAGATAACAGTAAGTGGTCTTGCCATGCAGGAATAATTCACATATATAAAGCGCCATTTGACAAAATGATTGGCAACCCGACTCATTGCATGCAGTTCAAAGAGAAATTCCTCATGCAGAGTCCCACACCTCCCTCAATTAGATCTTAGACAACATACAATACCTATCTCAGCATATTGGAATTCCACAATATACTTCTCAGGAACGGTCTTTCATAGAAATTATGTTTATAAAGTAAACACTAAAGACATTATATTAAACTCATCCAGTTTTGGAAGAAGAATGGTCAAGTTTTATCCCATCTGTCCCATTGAGATTTTCCAGCACTTTCAGTCCTAGAGATGCAACAGGAATTGACAAATCTCTACAAAGTGAGGGGAATTCCCACCTTGGTGTTCACTGGAAAAATTGTTACTCCATTGGAAGATCTGCTCTCATTTTATTCCAGGGACAACCTTTTGCACATTCTTTTTTTTTTCCCCCTCATCTCCATGGCAATAGTCACCAGGACAAAGTTATACCCAATGGGGTCACACACAAAAAAAAAAAAAAAAAAAACTACTGATAGCCCAATGAAAGGCTTCAAATGTACGTATAGCAATATTTTGTTGGATATATCGACCACATCTTTATTGAATAAATTGTAAAAAAGTTTCCATGGTGGACTTACCTCGATTAAGCAAGCTGTCCCGGTATCGTCCCTCCAGAGTACAGTTCCAGCGCTCGAAGTGGAATTGGTACTCGCACTCTTGAGCGCTCATGCTAATAGCCTCCAAGAGGGTCTCCGCTACTCCCGGGTCTCTCCGGCACATCCTGCGTTGCTTGCGCTCAAGCTTGAGGCGGTCACAGATTTTGTAGTGTGCTTTGTCTGCCGCTCCCTCCGGTTCTGAGGTCAGAGAGAGAATTGTCAAAGGTTCATTCCCTGTCAGCCTAAAATAAAAAAACAAAAAAATGTTTAGGGGATGGACATGGGCAGCCAGTTCCGTGTAAATGAAATAAAAAAAAAATGGATTACGATTTATATAGAAACATGCATCCTATTTGGTTTTACGAATTATACAGTATCTCCCAGAAGCGAGTCCACCATATTTGATTCTATCTTTTCATGTGGCAACACTGCAGAAATGACACTTTGCTACAATGTGACGTAGTCAGTGTACAGCTTGTATAACATGTAAATTTGCTGTCCCCTCAAAATAACTCAACACACCGCCATTAATGTCTAAACCGCTGGCAACAAAAGTGAGTCCACCCCTAAGTGACAAGGTCCAAATTGGGCCCAAAGTGTCAATATTTTGTGTGGCCGCCATTATTTTCCAGCACTGCCTTAACCCTCTTGGGCATGGAGTTCACCAGAGCTTCATAGGTTGCCACTGGAATCCTCTTCCACTCCTCCATGACGACATCATGGAGCTGGTGGATGTTAGAGGCCTTGCGCTCCTCCACCTTCCGTTTGAGGATGCCCCACAGATGCTCAATAGGGTTCAGGTCTGGAGACACGCTTGGCCAGTCCATCACCTTTACCCTCAGCTTCTTTAGTAAGGCAGTGGTGGTCTTGGAGGTGTGTTTGGGGTCGTTATGTTGGAATGCTGCCCTGCGGCCCAGTCTCCAAAGGGAGGGGATCATGCTCTGCTTCAGTAGGTCACAGTACATGTTGGCATTCATGGTTCCCTCAATGAACTGTAGCTCCCCAGTGCCGGCAGCACTCATGCAGCCCCAGACCATGACACTCCCACCACCATGCTTGACTGTAGGCAAGACACACTTGTCTTTGTACTCCTCACCTGGTTGCCATCACACACGCCTGACACCATCTAAACCAAATCAGTTGATCTTGGTGTCATCAGACCACAGGAGATGGTTCCAGTAATCCATGTCCTTAGTCCACTTGTCTTCAGCAAACGGTTTGCGGGCTTTCTTGGTCATCATCTTTAGAAGAGGCTTCCTTCCGGGACGACAGCCATGCAGACCAATTTGATACAGTGTGTGGCGTATGGTCTGAGCACTGACAGGCTGACCCCCCACCCCTTCACCCTCTGCAGCAATGCTGGCAGCACTCATACGTCTATTTCCCAAAGAAAACCTCTGGATATGACGCTGAGCACGTGCACTCAACTTCTTTGGTGGACCATGGCGAGGCCTGTTCTGAGTGGAACCTGTTCTGTTACACCGCTGTATGGTCTTGGCCACCGTGCGGCAGCTCAGGTTCAGGGTCTTGGCAATCTTCTTATAGCCTAGGGCATCTTTATGTAGAGCAACAATTCTTCTTTTTCAGATCCTCAGAGAGTTCTTTGCCATGAGGTGCCATGTTGAACTTCCAGTGACCAGTAAGAGTGAGAGCGATAACACCAAATGTAACCCACCCGCTCCCCATTCACACCTGAGACCTTGTAACACTAACGAGTCACATGACACCAGGGAGGAAAAATGGCTAATTGGGCCCAATTTGGACCTAATCACTTAGGGGTGGGCTCACTTTTAGACATTAATGGCGGTGTGTTGAGTTATTTTGAGGGGACAGCAAATGTACATGTTATATAAGCTGTACACTGACTACGTCACATTGTAGCAAAGTGTCATTTCTTCAGTGTTGTCACATGAAAAGATAGAATCACATATGAGACATGGACTCACTTCTGGGAGATACTGTATATTGCATTTCCAGTCAAAATTTGTTTTAAAACTGTTTTTGAAATTGTGGGGTTAACACCCCTTTTTTGGTCCCAGTAACTTTTCTTCAGGCAGGAAGGTGGGGGATTTACAAGAAGGATTTTAGCTCAATGTAATCAAAACTAAATACCTAAAAAGGCAACAACCAACGCCCAACCACAACACCACCACCAACTAACAGCCAACCTAATCACCACCGAAAGCCCAGTCAGGCAGCCTGTCAAAGCCACATGACTGCCAAGTCATCCATCTACAGAACCCTCCACTCTCTTAAAGCAAGCATATATTCAAAGGCTACTAAAATCCATCATCACCAACTCTAGAGGTTTTTAGAACATGCCTTCTATTTACATAAAAACTAAGCCATCTAAAATCTTGATTTTAGAAAGGTTATTGGTGGTCTTGTGACAACTAGGCACTCCGCTTCCTCTGGGTCAGGGGTGTCAAACTGACGGCCCTCCAGCTGTTGTGAAACTACAAGTCCCATAATGCCTCTGCCCTTGAGAGTCATTCTGTAACTGTCAATCTTGCAATGCCTCATGGGACTTTTAGTTTGGCAACAGCTGGAGGGCCGCCAGTTTGACACCCCTGCTCTAGGTTTTAGGGTTGGGGAAAGGGGACTGAAAAGATCACACGTTGCAGAACCACTTTTACTCAAGCTGTGGAGGGCTGGGAGTGGGGAAGTGAGCTGGGGAAACTGAAAAATGATGCTGCCAATGACATTACAAGTCTCAGAGCTGTGGTCACAAAGTGTGGAGTTGCTTCGGAAGGGTGTCAGCCCCAAACCTGACTACAGGAGAACAGGAACCCCTGTGCATAGGTACAGCATCCTGTAGTGTTCACACTAGGATGACCTACTCCCCTTTGAGGACAGGAAGTGGGTGCACACACTAGGATGACCTACTTCCCTTTGAGCGTGGTCAGAAAGCCCCAAACCCGACTACAGGAGAACAGGAACCCCTGTGCATAGGTACAGCATCCTGCATCTCCTAGGTGCCAATTGACCACACTAGGATGACCTACTTCCCTTTTAGCGTGGTCAGGAAGGACAGGAAGTGGGTCTCCATGAACGAGATTGGCAGGATCTTCAAGTATTTTTTCTGTGCTTTACTTTTCTAGACATGAAAGGGATTACTAAGCGTGTTGTAAGGACCAAGAGAAAAAAATCTCCAACTACTTTTAAAGTCGCCCCACATTTAAGCAGGGAAGTCCATGGAGCACCGCAGCTTCACACCACGGCAGGGGCTGACTGACCATTTGGTAACTCAGGCACTGCCCAAGGGCCCGTGGTCAGTAGGGGGCCTCCATGAGATGCCCCTGGTACCCTTCATAAGCTTTTTTGGGTTTGGTTTGAGTGTGGGGGGAGAGGACACAGGGGCCCCATGATCCTCTATTACCCAGGGGGCCCCCATGAGTTGTCAGTCCACCCCTGCACCACGGCCTGCATTTTATAAATGGGCCATCAGACAGAGGCCACAACAGCAGTATCTGCTCTAATTATAAGTCAGCACCTTAGAGCAGGGGCAGGCTGGAGCCCACAACTGCTCCACGCTCTTTTGCCCCAAGCGTGGTCAGGAAATGAGAAAAAAAGCCAAAGATGCAACATGGTGGAGAAAAAAAAAAAAAAACCCACCTGACCCTTCAGCACCCCACAGAATATAAATGTCAACACACATCCGGTGAATTGGCAGATAAATCTGGCATGTTTTTTGGCCTCTAGATGCATGTTGAGGGCCCATATAAAAAAAATGCTCCAAAAAGTCTCAACAACACGCACAAAAGAAAGTCAACAGGCCTCTACACTGACTGATGGCATAAAGCAGAAAAAAAAAAAAAAAAAAAAAGCTTACCAAAACCATGTTCTTTTAAAGTATTTAAAAATGTAATCACGCCAATTTTTTTTTTATTACAGGGATTAGAGTTATGTAAAGTACAAATCATACAGAATTAAATGAACCACAGCTGTATACAGATCATCCAAGTGATATAATTAATGCAAGCTGACCAAACAGCAACTTGATACAAGATCACAACATACATAAAAGCAATTAAATATAAAAATTAAACAAGTTAAAAACATTAAAATTGACAAAAAAAATAAAATAAAAAAAGGTGGGTAAAGACTCCAACAAAACTAAAATCTTTCAATCAGTTATGAAATATGAAGACTGGCAGCATGTAAGGGCCACACTCTACCATAGATCTCCAAGTGGTGACTGGATATTCAACATGACTGGCATAAATGAGATGCTTTTAACGGAACCGACCCCAGACTGCACTTGGGTACTTCCGTTAGACTACCGCTTCTCCGTCCGAACACCGACCACTGACACCACCGCTGACCATACAAGACTAGACGACACCAGTCTTGAAGTAAACTAGGAAACCTACTACTTTAACACAAATACAAGATATATACAGAGGGCATTCCCCACTCCCTGCATAATGACACAGGGCGGGGCAATCTACATGTAGTAACAAGAGACACCAGCAGACAGTACCATCAGGAGGGAGGGCTGCTGGAGACACCCCCCCACCAAGCCAATACACAAACACATATATCCCATAATAGTTTGCTCCCAAGCAAGACAATAGAACAATGGGATGCAACCACATTAAACAATCAACAACCCCCCACCCCAATATTAGGACAGATCACCCTGTACCCCTAACAGGCACAGGGTGACTTACACATAATAGGGATATGGGGAGCTGAGACAGATCTCCCCACCTCTCCAAAGGGAGCTGTGTTCTATGGGCCCCCCCCACCCAAAGTGACTCCCGTCACAATACTCAACTCCATCCCAATACCAACAGAGGCCGTTTGACTCTATATACCAGAGACGTCCCTACAACACTTGCTAAAACAGATCCAAGTTTTTTTCCAAGTGCGCCAAAACTTCATTACTATGAAAGTTTCCCCAACTTCATTTTAGTAGCAGATGGAGCCAATTTTCCAACAACGCTGAGATTTAACGTAGGTTTGTAGTCAATTCAAGTAAAAATTGACCATTTTCATTTTACCGACATGCCTCTCCAATGCATTTCACCAAAATGGTGACCAACAAAGTGTAGCTCAATCTTCTGGAGGGTCCCTTCCAAGAAAAAAAAAAAAAAGCAAATATTCTGTAGGGCCCCTGACAGCCTTCTACTCACCTGTCTGTTCCAGCAAGATACCGGCTGTGCATAGAATTCGATGGGAGTGCGCAGAACATGCTCTAGCAGGACTGGCGAGATTCTGACAAGCGGCTGTTCTGCGCAGTCAAGGTGCACAGCCAATATCTTGCTAGATGGATCAGGAGCCATGACTAGATGGGCCTTCAAGAATATGAAAGCTACTCTTTAAATGGCTCCCGAGGGTTACAAAAGCTCCTTTTATTTCGAAAACCGTTTTTTTTCTTCTTTTAAGAAAGATATTTCTTCCTAGGTAGTAGTAAACATCAGGGCTGTCAGAACTCAAAAGTTGTATGATACTTTTTCCCCCACCAATTTTGGCTAGGCAGTCCACATGGCGACATTTGAGGCCAATGTTTAATAAAACCCCCCACCACCCCACAAAAAAATAAAATTAAAAAAAAAGCCAAAAAATACCAAGGCCCCCCCAAAATATAAAGCGGCCCAAAATACCAAGGCCCCCCCAAAAATATAAAGCGGCCCAAAATACCAAGGCCCCCCAAAAATATAAAGCGGCCCAAAATACCAAAGGCCCCCCAAAAATATAAGGCGGCCCAAAATACCAAAGGCCCCCCAAAAATATAAGGCGGCCCAAAATACCAAAGGCCCCCCAAAAATATAAGGCGGCCCAAAATACCAAAGGCCCCCCAAAAATATAAGGCGGCCCAAAATACCAAAGGCCCCCCAAAAATATAAGGCGGCCCAAAATACCAAGGTCCCCCAAAAATATAAGGCAGCGCAAAATACCAAGGTCCCCCAAAAATATAAGTCGGCCCAAAATACCAAGGTCCCCCAAAAATATAAGGCGGCCCAAAATACCAAGGTCCCCCAAAAATATAAGGCAGCGCAAAATACCAAGGTCCCCCAAAAATATAAGGCGGCCCAAAATACCAAGGTCCCCCAAAAATATAAGGCGACCCAAAACACCAAGGTCCCCCAAAAATATAAGGCGGCCCAAAATACCAAGGCCCCCCAAAAATATAAGGCGGCCCAAAATACCAAAGGCCCCCCAAAAATATAAGTCGGCCCAAAATACCAAAGGCCCCCCAAAAATATAAGTCGGCCCAAAATACCAAGGTCCCCCAAAAATATAAGTCGGCCCAAAATACCAAGGTCCCCCAAAAATATAAGGCAGCGCAAAATACCAAGGTCCCCCAAAAATATAAGGCGACCCAAAATACCAAGGTCCCCCAAAAATATAGAAAAAAATCCGCCCCTCCTAAATACAACTTTAAAGTTAAAAATGCCAAATAAAACAATACTAAATAAAAATCACTACAGTACTAAAAAAAAAAAAAAAATGAACAGTTAAACTAAAACAAAATACAAATGAAACAGTTAATAAAAACAAATTATCGCATGAAAATAAAAAAAAAAGTATACGAAAATCACCCTGCCAATTCTCAATCCAGAACCTAAAGTTCAAGCAACAAAAAAAAAAAAGAAGTACATAAATATTGTAAACCATGGCACGTGCTCAACATCTTCAAAACAGAAGCAGGTAAAATTATAGAAATATAAATATGTAAAAAATAAACGTTTTTACAAAAACCTAGGTTTTATGAGACTAAAAAATGTTTTCAACAAGAACCTTATAAAACAATGTTTTCTGGTCAACTTCTAGACTTGCTTTCATCATATCACTACGCACATCATTTATTCTATGATCGGGTGCAGATCAACATGCTGGCCAGTCCAGTCACTTTAGGCGTGATTGGTGATCCTCTCACCATTCAAAATATACGTGCAGTAGTCGGTCACTGGGACAAATAGACATCAGATTAGAATGCCACCTACCCCCCCCCCCCCACCACCAAATTCTTCAACACAAAGCAGAAGAATCTCCACACCAACATAGGCCCCAGCTTTGAGAAACAACAACTTGGCAAAAAGTAAAAACTGACCCATAAGCTGGATTTATTTTTTGCTTAGACAATGTCGGAGTGATACTTTATCTTTTGAAAAAATAAAACATAAAACACACGTTAAAAAAACACACGTTAAAAAAACACACGCTAAAAAACACACGCTAAAAAACACACGCTAAAAAACACACGCTAAAAAACACACGCTAAAAAACACACGCTAAAAAACACACGCTAAAAAACACACGCTAAAAAACACACGCTAAAAAACACACACTAAAACAAAAAAACTAAAAAAACTAAAACAAACTAAAAACACACACAAAAAACAAACTAAAAAACACAAACACACAAACTAAAACACACAAACTAAAACACACAAAAACAAACTAAAAAACACAAAGTAAAAAACACAAAAAAAACAAACTAAAACACACAAAAAAAACAAACTAAAAAACACAAAAAACACAAACTAAAAAACATAAAAACACACAAACTAAAACACAAAAAAAACCACAAACTAAAAAACATAAAAAACACAAACTATCTGATAAACCTTTAGAAGACGCTTTAGTTGGCTACAAAAAAACATGTTATTAATTTGTCACGCTGCTAATAAAAGGCACAGTGCCACTGCCAATTTGTCTGCGGTGAAGTAATACCACCAAATCAATAAGACGGCAAGATTGGATGGCTGAGAGGAAGGGGGGGGGGTCTACGGCTGACCGAACCAAGGTCGTCTCGTTGACCCCCTCCAATTAGTTGGTTGGTGTAATATTCCCTTCCCTCTGGCAAGCGGATTCTAATGAAGCTGTACTGTATCCCATCCAGTCTCTGGCATGATAACAATAGGGCATTTCTCAAACTGGCGTGTGCCCAACCATCTTGGAAGGGGTACCAAGTCTGTGTCACGGGATCAGCGCTCGCAGATCAGGCACGAGAGAATGAAAAATGACAAAAAAAAAATCCTAATGACTACAATGAAAGATCCCACCAGGCAAGAGATTAAAAAAAAAAAAAAAAAAAAGTCTTATGGAGGGCTGTCAGTGGAAGATTTTGGGAAGGCATTGTAATGATCTTGGTGGAGATGGGCCAATAACGATTGGCGATATATTCTTGTTCCTCCGTCTGGACAATTCATAGCAGAGTATTCCATCTTATCAGCTGTTAGCAGAGTATTAGGTGTATGTGAAAGCCGCTTCCAAAAATCCATCCACTTAAGTCATCTCAGCTACGAGGGAAGAGTTGATGGACTTGGAGGTCAATCCTTTCATACGGGTCCAGGACCTGTCACCCATCTCGCTGCCGACCAGTCTTATCACACTCTTTGAAGAAAACGTCTGAGAATTTTCTATAGGCTTTGGAGCTTAAATACGACTTCACTCTTGATGGAAAGGGGGTTTTTTTTTTCGTTTTTTTTTTATCAAGGCCTAGCATCAGATACAGATTTTCATTCTACAGTAGAAGTCAAGTTGTGAATGCGTGCCAAAATGCGTAGGTGTGCACAGACTACCATCAAATCCACAAACTACAGGAAAGCATAACAGAGGAAAGGAAGGGGGGATATACAGCATAATCTGTGGCCCAGTGAGGGTTCACAACCCGACTGAAACAAGGTGGTCTTGTTGACCTGAATTAGCAGGTTAGATAATGGAATCTAAGAACGATCAACAATTTGTGACCCAGTTGGATGTAGGGATGATCAGCAGAATTGGTGGCCCAGTGAGGGTTCACGACTGCCCCAAAACAAGGTGGTCTTGTTGACCTAAGTCAGCATGTTAGTGTAATAGTGGGCTCAAAGGATGATCAAAATTTATGGCCCAGTAAGGATTCACTACTGACCAAAAACAAGGTAGTCTTGTTGACCTGAATTAGTAGGTTAGATAATGGGCTCTAGGGATGATCAAAAATTTGTGACCCAGTTGGCTGTAGGGATGATCAGCAGAATTAGTGGCACAGCGAGGGTTCACGACTGCCCAAAACAAGGTGGTCTTGTGATAGTGGGCTCAAAGGATGATAAAAATAATTTATGGCCCAGTAAGGATTGACTGACCAAAACAAGGTGGTCTTGTTGACCTGAATTAGTAGGCTAGATAATGGGCTCTAGAGATGGTCAGCATAATCTGTGGTCCAATATGGGTCCACAATAGACTGAAACAAGGTGGTCTTGTTGAGAGGAATTAGTAGGTTAGATAATGGGCTCTAGGGATGATCAACAATTGGTGACCCAGTTGGCTGTAGGGATGATCAGCATAATTCGTGGCCCAGTGATAGTTCACAATTGCCTGAAACAAGGCGGTCTTGTTTCAGAATTAGTAGGTTAGTGTAATTGTGGACTCTAGGGATAGTCAGCATAATTTGTGGTCCAATAAGGGTTCACAACTGACTGGAACAAGGTAGTCTGGTTGACCTGAATTAGTAGGTTAGAGATAGTGGGCTCTAGGGATAATCTACACAATTTGTGACCCAGTAGGCTCTAGGGATAATTGGCATAATTTGTGGCCCAGTAAGGGTTCATAACTGACCGCAGCAAGGTGGTCTTGTTGAGCGGAATGTGGTTAGTGTAATAGTGGGCTCTAGGGACAATCAGCATAATTTGTGGCTCAGAAAGCTGTAGGAACGAATGGCATAGTTTGCAGCCCAGTAGGCTCTAGGAATAATTGGCATCATTTGTGATCCAGTAGGGGTTCACGACTGACCAAATCAAGGTGGTCTCGTCAGGGGCGGACTGACCATTTGGAAACTCTGGCGCTGCCCGAGGGCCCAGGGTCAGTAGGGGGCCCCCCTGAGATGCCCCTGGTACCTTTTTCATAGGCTTTTTTGAGTTTGGGCAAGGATACAGGGGCCCCATGATCCCCTATTGCCCGGGGGCCCCATGAGTTGTCAGTCCGCCCCTGGGTCTCGTTGATCCCTTCCATTTAGTACGTTAGTGTAATATTCCCTTCCCTTCAGTACTGGCCAACCTATGCAGCCAGTTGCTGTTCTGTCTCCTTGGCTGCTACTTCTGGATCCCTCATCCTCTTCAGCCATTGGCCAACATCTGATAATGCGCACAGGCGTTAACTTAGCCCAGGCTCCATTCCTGGCATCTTACAGAAGCTGGGAGGGAACCACAGTGTACCAGCACATGGCGCATGTCACCGTACAATGTGCACAAAACAACGAGAAGCAGAAGGTTTTTTTCAGAAAAGAATTTACATGGCTCAAAAAACCACAACACTTTCTAGACTTTTTACATTTTAAAGCTTACGTCTGCTTTAGGCGCATCCAAAGGAAATATGTATGTAAAAACACCACTTTCAGGTATCACCTGAGATCACAGTACTTCCCCCTGACAATGCCTTTTTTTTTTCTCCAGAATGAAGGCACCATGTTCAGGCATCAGCAGCGTTTTCCAAATTCCTAACATCATTTGTGGCACAGTGGGCTCTAGGAATGATTAGCATGATGCGTCTCAGTGGGCTCTAGGAATGACCGGCATAAATTTGTGTTCCAGTGGGCTCTAGGGATGATCAGCATAGGTTTCTGCCTCAGTAGGCTCTGGGCATGATTGGCATTCTGTTCTGGCCAAGTGGGCTCCAGGAATGAATAGCATACATTTTTGGTCCAGTAGGCTCTGGAAAAGATTGTCAATTTCTGGTCCAGTAGGCTCTAGGCAGGATCGGCATTGTGTTCTGACCAAGTGGGCTCCAGGAATGAATAGCATAACTTTTTGGTTCAGTAGGCTCTAAATGGTCATTTGTAGTCAGACAGGCTCTAGGCGTGATTTGTAGCCCAGTGGGCTTTAGGAATGATTGGCATACATTTCTAATCAAGTAGGCTTTGGAAATGGTCAATTTCTGGCCCAGTAGGCTATAGACAAGATTGGCATAGTTTCCTGGCCAGTGGGCTCCAGGAATGAGCAGCATAATTCTCAGGTCCAGTAGGCTCTGGAAATGATTGCCAATCATGCCTATAGCTTACTGGGCAAGAAATTATGGCAGTTTCCTTGCCAGTGGGCTCCGGGAATGAGCAGTATAATTCTCAGGTCCAGTAGGCTCTGGAAATGATTGTCATAAATTCTGGTCCAATAGGCTCTAGGCAGGATTGGCAATGTGTACTGGTTCAGTGGGCTCCAGGAATGAATAGCATAAATTTTTGGTCCAGTAGGCTATAAATGGTCATTTATAGTCCGGTAGGCTCTAGGCATGATTTGTAGCCTAGTGGGCTTTAGGAATGATTGGCATACATTTCTGATCAAGTAGGCTTTGGAAATGGTCAATTTTTGGCCCAGTAGGCTATAGGCACGATTGGCATATAATTTCCTGGCCAGTGGGCTCCAGGAATGAGCAGCATAATTCTCAGGTCCAGTAGGCTCTGGAAATGATTGCCAATCGTGTCTATAGCCTACAGGACCAGATATTATGACAATCATTTCCAGAGCCTGCTGGACCTGAGAATTATGCTGCTCATTCCTGGAGCCCACTGGCCAGGAAACTGCCAATCGTGTCTATAGCCTACTGGACCAGATATTGTGATAGTTTCCTGGCCAGTGGGCTCCAGGAATGAGCAGCATAATTCTCAGGTCCAGTAGGCTCTGGAAATGATTGTCATAATATCTGGTCCAGTAGGCTATAGACACGATTGGCAATCATTTCCAGAGCCTACTGGACCTGAGAATTATGCTGCTCATTCCTGGAGCCCACTGGCCAGGAAACTATCACAATATCTGGTCCAGTAGGCTATAGACACGATTGGCAGTTTCCTGGCCAGTGGGCTCCAGGAATGAGCAGCATAATTCTCAGGTCCAGCAGGCTCTGGAAATGATTGTCATAATATCTGGTCCAGTAGGCTATAGACACGATTGGCAGTTTTCTGGCCAGTGGGCTCCAGGAATGAGCAGCATAATTCACAGGTCCAGTAGGCTCTGGAAATGATTGTCATAATTTCTGGTCCAGTAGGCTCTAGGGAGGATCAGCAGAATCTGTCAACATTGGAGGTTGCCTTTGGTGAATTTGTGGCAAAATTTGACTCCTATCCCAAAAAAAAGGTGTCAAATTCAGCAAAGTTGAGCTTGTCTTTGGTGACAATTTAAGTTTTTCCTTCACGGAAATGATGGCAAGATGCTATGGAGTCCATTGTGGGGGGATTCTACCACCCTTCTCTAGACTGGGAAAGCAGTATACTTCCATCTTTTACAGCAACCTCAATGTACAACCACAGAACGCAATACTTCACAATGACGGCTTATCCCCGAGCTGCTGGGAGTTGCCTTTTGGCCAGAAAGACCATTTAAAATTGGGATAAAGACTGATGGGAAGACCGTGTCCATCGCCTGCCTCTCTCCATCGCTGGCACTCAACAAGGGAAGAACCCGGGCCAGGTGAGTGATGCTGAATTCCAGTGTCACTCCATGACAGCTTTGCTGAAATATTGCATTCCTCAGCCTGCAGTCTTGGCTTTGGCTGCAGCCTTTTTGTTTAAAAAGGAGCCCTTTTCTCACAAATCTGACTTAATCCTTACATGACTTCTGAGCTCGGCTTGCCAGCTTTTCTGCTAAACCAATCCTTCCTTCTGGACGGGCCGAGAGCATGCAAAAAGGAACAGCGTCTGCTGGGTCAGGAGTTCAAACTGCAAACAGGTTTTTTTTTCCCTCTATTCCAGTTCTGGAGCTCGCCATCCAATGCCGCGGCTTAAACCGGCTAAACCTAGTTGGCAGATCGGAGCTGGATAGTTACGGACTGTTGTAATCATCATTTTACAATGTTTTTATATTTTATAAAACCATAACAAAAAAAAGAAGGCAAAAGGCTCTTTGTTTAAGTCCGGGCAGATTAGAAGACCCACACCGAACCCTTTCTGGCATCTCTCTAAAAGGTTCACGCCTTGAAGGGTGGGAAGGATCATGTGACCAATTGTGATTGGCTGTCACAATGGTTATGTGATCCTGGGGCAGTCCAGCTGGCTACCGATTAGTGGGGACAGAGCAGTATTTGCCATGCTCTCCGCACAGAAATGCATACGTGCAGCATGTGCACATTGGGGCCCACCCTTTCGCCGCTGCACATGTGTTGCGTGGGTGGCAACAGCTTAATCCATCATTGAACAGAGGTTGTTACATACAAAAAGTGAACCTGACTTGGTGTCGGCCCACTGCAGTCACTGTACAGCAGCTTTAGACCAGGAGAGGGAAAAGCAGCATAAGAAACCAATCAGTTGTGTTCTTGACTTCTTAAAAAAAAAAAAACACAACAGCATAAACTAAGAATTGATGAGATTTAGTTTTTTTCCCAGGTATTTACCAAAACCTATTCAAACTACAGATATATAATGGATATGGGCAGACAGTGCGCACTCGTATAATTTCAAGGTATGTACATGCAAATTGGAGGAAGGGTTTAGGAATTACAGCACTTAAGAGTAGCCACCTCCCCTTTTTCAAGTGACCAAAAGTAATTGGAAAATGGAATCAAAAACTGTTTTATGGCCAGGTGTGGGCTACTCCATTATTTCTTCATCAATTAAGCAGGTAAAAGGTCTGGAGTTGATTCTAAGTGCGAAATGTACATTTGGAATGTATTGCTGTGAACCTCCATCATGCGTTCGAAGGATCTGTCCATGCAAGTGAAACAGGCCATTGTAAGGCTTCAAAAATGAAACAAATCCATCAGAGAGATCGCAGCAACATTAAGAGTGACCAAATCAACAGTTTGGGACATTCTGGAGGGAAGAACGATGCACTGGCGAGCTCAACATAAAAAGGCATGGACGTCCATGGAAGACAACAGTGGTGGATGATTGCAGGATCCTCTCTATGGTCAAGAAAAACCCATTCACAACATCCAGACACACGAAGGACGCTCTCCAGGAGGTGGGCGTATCATTGTCAAAGTCTACAATCAAGAGAAGACTTCACGAGAGCAAATACAGAGGGCTCACCACAAGATGCAAACCATTCATAAGCCTGAAGAATAGAAAAACCAGATTAGACTTTGCAAAAAGACATTTAAAAAAGCCGGACCAGTTCTGGAAAAGCATTTTTTGGACGGATGAAACCAAGATGAATCTGTACCAGAAAGACGGGAAAAAAAAAAAAAGTGTGGAGAAGGCTTGGAACAGCTCATGATCCAAAGCACACATCTGTAAAACATGGTGGAGGCAGTGTGATGGCATGGGCGGAGGCAGTGTGGTGGCATGGGCATGCATGGCTTCCAGTGGCACTGGGTCATTGGTGTTTATTGATCATGTGACAGAAGCAGCCGGATGAATTCTGCCGTGTTTACAGATATAGGATCAGCCCGAACCGGATTTGTTTCCATCCCACTTCTGGAAGACAACTCTGTATTCTGAGCCTGCATACAGCTAACTGCAGTGCACTTGCATGGCGGTTTTCTTCAACCCTCCTCATCAGAAAAACACGCCTGTCGAGGTGGTAACTTCTATGGACGGCCTAGACATCTCTGTGAGATGGTTGCAGTTCCATCTTTGTTAAATAACCCCTCCCAGTTGTGCCATGACTCCTAGTAACAGTAAACCTGATAACTACATGCTGGGCAACAAAAGATACTCTGGATTGAGTTGTGTTTCCATTTCAGTTTTAGAGGTGAAAGGTACTGCATCCCATTGATGACCCAGAGGGGAGTCCATACCAGGGTAGAGGTGTCCATATGATGATCCAGCTGACCCACTGAGATATTCTTCTCAAATGCGTGATGGTATTACGCATCTGGTGAGTGCGTAATTCTGCTATTTATCACCTGAAGACTCACTAAGGATCACTTATATCTGAAGCTTCAGGTTTATTCAGTGATTGCTATATGGATTTTATCACCTTATAGGCACTATTTGCACTTTGATGGATGTGCATTTACACTGTAGTCACTTCATGCATTTGCCCTGCTGACTGAACTGGCACTTGAATTAAGTAGTACCTGCACTTTATAGGTTATTAAGATCATTTCCCAGCATTGTATTGCACTTTAATATATTGAGATTTACATCATTTTAGCGCTGCACCTTATTATATTATTTTGTCTCAGGAGGTTATTGGTGCCTTTCGGTGTTACAACAGCTCACCCATAGCGCTCACTTTTATGCCTGTCAGCCCAGATTCAGCCAAATGCAGCAAAGCTGATCGGACGGCGCTTCACAGTACAGATGGACAATGATCCAAAACACACTGCAAAAGCAACCCAGGAGCTTCTGAAGGAAAAGAAGTGGAATATCCTGCAATGGCCGAGTCAGTCACCTGATCTCAACCCAATTGAGCATGCATTTCACTTGCTGAAGGCAAAACTAAAAAGGCAAAAAGAGCCACAAAGAACAACTGAAGACAGCTGCAGTTAGAGCCTGGCAAAGCATCAGAAAGGAGGAAACCCAGTCTTTGGTCATGTCCATGGGTTCCAGACTTCAGGCAAAGCATCAGAAAGGAGGAAACCCAGTCTTTGCCTGAAGTCTGGAACCCATGGACATGACCAGATTGGGTTTCCTCCTTTCTGATGCTTTGCCTGAAGTCTGGAACCCATGGACATGGCCAAAGCATCAGAAAGGAGGAAACCCAATCTGGTCATGTCCATGGGTTCCAGACTTCAGGCAAAGCATCAGAAAGGAGGAAACCCAGTCTGGTCATGTCCATGGGTTCCAGACTACAGGCAAAGCATCAGAAAGGAGGAAACCCAGTCTTTGGCCATGTCCATGGGTTCCAGACTACAGGCAAAGCATCAGAAAGGAGGAAACCCAGTCTTTGGTCATGTCCATGGGTTCCAGACTTCAGGCAAAGCATCAGAAAGGAGGAAACCCAGTCTTTGGTCATGTCCATGGGTTCCAGACTTCAGGCAAAGCATCAAAAAGGAGGAAACCCAGTCTTTGGTCATGTCCATGGGTTCCAGACTTCAGGCAAAGCATCAGAAAGGAGGAAACCCAGTCTTTGGTCATGTCCATGGGTTCCAGACTTCAGGCAAAGCATCAGAAAGGAGGAAACCCAGTCTTTGGTCATGTCCATGGGTTCCAGACTTCAGGCAAAGCATCAGAAAGGAGGAAACCCAGTCTTTGGTCATGTCCATGGGTTCCAGACTTCAGGCAAAGCATCAGAAAGGAGGAAACCCAGTCTTTGGTCATGTCCATGGGTTCCAGACTTCAGGCAAAGCATCAGAAAGGAGGAAACCCAGTCTTTGGTCATGTCCATGGGTTCCAGACTTCAGGCAGTCACTGCCAGTAAAGGATTCTCAACAAAATAATGAAAATGAGCATTTTATTTATTTATGATTATATTCATTTGTCCAATTACTTTTGGTCTCTTGAAAGGGGGGGTGGCTACTCTTAAGAGCTGTAATTCCTAAATCCTTCCTCCAATTTGGATGTACATACCCTCAAATTAAACCTGAGAGGGCGCACTGTCCGCCCATTTCCATTATAGAACTATAGCTTGAATAAGTTTCGGTAAATTCATGAAAAAAAAAAACTAAAATTGCGCTATATATATATTTTTTAATTTATCAGTTAGCCCAGAGTTCAGATTTTAGGGTTTGATATATACTTATATATATTGATATATAAGACGGTCCTAAAATTGGCGCTTTATGGAAAGCCGTTACATAACGACTTGTCCTTTTACACGATTTCTGTGTCTGAATACGTGAATGCTGGTCTGATATGAAGAAGAAAAAAAAAAAAAAAACACGCAACAAATTCCTTCCTACCATGACTGGCATTCTACCTTCCAGGGGATCCTTCAAGCCCTCAGTGACTTCGGAGATGGAAGAATCTCAGTTCCTGTACACTTGCTGTGACCATTATGATTGACCATCTGCTTCATATTATGGAGAACACAACAGATCCACCCACAGCTTCAAGGTGGGAGGAGAACAAACCCAGAACCTTGGCGAGGAGAACTCTCTGCCCGAATGCCTGGAGGGTCTACAATCGGTGATTGGAACCTCTGGCTTTGTAGCCACTTCATCTCCAGCGACATAGCCGTACGTTGCTGGAGTTTCAGCCGTTGTACGGGGGGTGGTGGCTGCAGCTGCAAACATCGACCCGGTACAGGTATTCAGAGCTGACTGTTGGCTTTCTTAGTAAATTGGAACTGCTAACTAGCCGCTCGATCGATATTGCAAGAAGTGGGAGGGGGCTGTCATGCTGCCTTTCCCCGGCTTTACCGGGACATTGGGTCCCACCAGAAGTCCCGATCAACCAGACCGGATCGATTTTGTTCAGCTCCATAAATAGGAAACTGGGAAAAAAAAAAAATTAAGCGACAGTGTAAAAATTTAAAAAAAAAAAAAAAAAAAAAAATGAAGTGCCCACAAACCCCCCCCCCCCCCCATACAAAGATGAATGCGTGAGTCTGTCCCAAACGCACACTGATCATTCCACACGTGGAGGTGCCGCCACGAACATCAGATCACGGGAAGTCATTTTAGTACCAGAGCACCTCTAAAGGCTTTTAAAGCCTCGTCTAGGAAACATTTACGTAGCATGTCGCTGTTGCGTGCGCCATTTTAAAGCGTGACATGTTTGGTATCCATTACTTGGCGTAACATCTTTTATATTTTAGAAAACAAATGGGTTATGTATAGTAGTGGGGGGGGGGGGTTTGCATTAAAGTTCAAAATAGTTTTTCCCCAAAAAACTGCATTTGAAATATACTGTAGGAGGAAGGAGCAGAGTATTTCAGGAGAGGAGAGTTATAGAGGAAGGAGCGGAGTCCTCCAGCAGCGCAGAGTATTTCAGGAGAGGAGAGTTATAGAGGAAGGAGCGGAGTCCTCCAGCAGCGCAGAGTATTTCAGGAGAGGAGAGTTATAGAGGAAGGAGTGGAGTCCTCCAGCAGAGCAGAGTATTTCAGGAGAGGAGTTATAGAGGAAGGAGCGGAGTCCTCCAGCAGTGCAGAGTATTTCAGGAGAGGAGAGTTATAGAGGAAGGAGCGGAGTCCTCCAGCAGAGCAGAGTATTTCAGGAGAGGAGAGTTATAGAGGAAGGAGCGGAGTCCTCCAGCAGAGCAGAGTATTTCAGGAGAGGAGAGTTATAGAGGAAGGAGCGGAGTCCTCCAGCAGAGCAGAGTATTTCAGGAGAGGAGAGTTATAGAGGAAGGAGCGGAGTCCTCCAGCAGAGCAGAGTATTTCAGGAGAGGAGAGTTATAGAGGAAGGAGCGGAGTCCTCCAGCAGAGCAGAGTATTTCAGGAGAGGAGAGTTATAGAGGAAGGAGCGCAGTCCTCCAGCAGAGCAGAGTAGCGATATAAAGACAGTTGACAGCCATCTTAATGAAGGAACTTGCACCTCCACGTTATGTATAATAAAGCCTCCTCTGACACACATGGAGACATTCTCCCCCAAGCTGGCCGGATTGTATTTTGCACACAAAGCTCACTGATTTCATGAAATAACTCTCATAGAAACCGAAGACAGATGTGTGCAGCACACCACACCCTGGGAGGGTCGCTTGGCATGACACGTACAGAGGAGGCATCGAGTGTTTAGCTTAGGACACGTGTGGTTTTCAGATCTGTACACAAAAATATTAGACAAAATGTGCCGAGAGCATCCCGGAGCTCTGGGAACCGTTCTGAAATTTAGGAAAAAAGCAAAACACAAACCCCCCCCCCCCCAAAAAAAAAAACAAAAAATCATATCAAAACAAAAAAATCATATCAAAACAAAAAAATCATATATCAAAACAAAACAAAAACCAAACAACCCCCCCCCCCCAAAAAAAACAAACAAAAATTAAAACAAAAAACGAAAACAAAACCAAACCGACAAAAACCCAAACCGACAAAAACCCAAACCGACAAAAACCAAAAAAACCAAACACCAAAACAAAAAAACCCCAAAAAAACAAAAACCCACACCAAAAAAAACAAAAAACCCAAACCGAAAAAAGCCAAAAAAAAAACAAAAAAAAAAAAAAACAAAAAAAAAAAAAAAACACAAAAACGAAAAAAAACACAAGAAACTTAAACCAAAAAAAAACCAAAAAAAAAAAAACAACACTAACCCCCCCAAAAAAACAAAAAAAAACCACTAAACAAAAAGCAAAAAAACAAAGCCACCAAAAATTAACAAAAAAAAAAAAAAAAAAAACCACAAAAAAAAACAAATTAAAAAAAACAAAGCCACCAAAAATGAAAACAAAAACACCAAAAAAAAAAAAAAAAAAAAACCCAAAACAAAAAACACAAACAATTCTACTAGTGTATGTCCAGCAGGCTAGGCGCAGGCATCAAGTTATCCTGGAGGTCTAGTTTACGAATATTGGCCAATCAGATTGCCAGCGGCCCTCCCAGCACCTCAAGTGGAGAAGACCAGAGTCTTCCTATCAATCATCTATATCCAGAGATTACGAGGCAACGATTGTTCTCACTGAAGCACACGAACCACAAACACTTATTCAGCGATTGGGTTATTTTAGGGCCGTCTGTCAGCACTTGGAGAGCAATCAGCGCAGAAGAAGTGTCCGGACATGTCATAACATTACAAAACATCCCAGATATGAATCTTCTGTAAATACCGTGTCAATTAGTAGCAGCAACGTCTGACAGTGAGGAGTCCTTCTCTGGAGAGTTTATATTTAGTATACTGATGAGCAAACGTACGAGGAAAAAGGATCAAATTCATCCACACAGGATAAACAAAACAAAAACAAAAAGAAAAAAAAAAAAAAAAACACAAGTCAGCATAATGTAAGAACTGGAATATTCTAATAAGTAAAAGAAGTGGTGCTGCGCTACTTCACAGTGAAAACGATACAAATCAATAAATCTGACAGTAAAATAAATCCAAAAAGTGAACAATCCACGTACAACCATGAACGAATGTGCAAATACTGCCACAAAGGTGAACGCCACAATAGAACAATCCTCTATGTTATCACGTTTGCACACTTGATGTTTCTTTGTATGCGCCATCTTTATATTTATTGCACGCGGGATTATTCTATTGTGGCGTTCACCTTTGTGGCAGTATTTGCACATTCGTTCATGGTTGTACGTGGATTGTTCACTTTTTGGATTTATTTTACTGTCAGATTTATTGATTTGTATCGTTTTCACTGTGAAGTAGCGCAGCACCACTTCTTTTACTTCTGGTTTCTCACCATGTGATTATAGCTAGGTGTTAGCAGCCACTTCCATCCACAGATAGTACTTTTCTTGGCAGCGCAGGAGGCCTCTCTCTATTTTCCTTGTAATATTCTGACTACACTGATCTTCTGCCTTAGTACAAATCTGAAAATTCCAAATCGCATTATCTAGAGCAGGCTCTCCCTCAACCAGGGTTCAGGGGAATTCTACTGTTTGCCAAGAGCAACCTCTTAACCAGGGTTCAGGAGGATCCCAGGGTTCCTTGGGAGGAGCCCCACTCAACCAGGGTTCAGGAGAATCCTAGGGCTTCCCCAGAACAACCAGGGTTCAGGAGGATTCCAGGGTTCCTCGGGAGCAGCCCCACTCTACCAAGGTTCAGGAGAATCCTAGGGTTTCCCTCCAGAGAAATCCCTCAATTTGGAGGGAAACCCTAGGATTCTCCTGAACCCTAATTGAGGGATTTCTCTGGAGGGAAACCCTACGATTCTCCTGAACCCTGAGAAACCCCTCAACTAGGGCTCAGGAGAATCCTAGGGTTCCTCAACAGCAGCCTCTCAACCAGAGATCAGGGGAATCCTAGGGCTTCCCCAGAACAACCTCTCTACCAGGGTTCAGGAGGATACCAGGATTTCTTGGGAGGAGCCCCACTCAACCAAAGTCCAGGGGAATCCTAGGGTTTCCCTCCAGAGAAACCCCTCAACTAGGGTTCAGGAGAATCCTAGGGTTCCTCAAAAGCAGCCTCTCAACCAGAGATCAGGGGAATCCTAGGGCTTTCTCAGAACAACCTCTCTACCAGGGTTCAGGAGGATCCCAGGGTTCCTCAGAAGGAGCTCCATTCAACCAAGGTTCAGGAGAATCCTAGGGTTTCCCTCCAGAGAAACCCCTCAACTAGGGTTCAGGAGGATCCCAGGGTTCCTCAGGAGGAGCCCCATTCAACCAAGGTTCAAGGGAATCCTAGGATTTCCCTCCAGAGAGAATCCTAGTGTTTCCCTCCAGCGAATCCCCTCAACTAGGGTTCAGGAGAATCCTTGGGTTCCTCAACAGCACCCTCTCTACCAGAGATCAGGGGAATCCTAGAGTTCCCCAGAACAACCTCTCTCAACAAGGGTTCAAAAGGAAACCCTTGGCTTCCTCAAGAGCAGATTCAACTTTTCAAACACCCAGGTATCCCTTGAAACTATTTTCAACTTTTTGGGAACCTCTGCTAAAAAAAAAAAAAAAAAAAAAAAATAAAATAGTGTTTCACCTACAGCTCATAGTACATTAACATGATCAATAACAAAGTTAGAAGTAATGTGGAGTATCCACCATATTTGAAGGCCAGGACAGTTAATTTGGTTATCAACCCTCTACAAAATTAGTTTTAGTGATGCTCCTGAAATGACTGCAGAAAAGAAAGGCATACAGTAACTATGGCCGTATCCACCAATATTCACAGTCAGTGTAGTAGTAACCTCTTGCATTGGTCTTTAGTGGAAAAATTGCCCCCACTGTTCAAGGAAACCCTGGCAACCTCATGGAGGAACCCTAGTGAGAAAATGCTCCAGAGGTTGCTAGAGGATCCTTGAGCAATGAACAGTTTCTCACTCTCGGATAAGTTACCACTGACACCATTGATTGTTTTGACCAGCTGTAAGGGGAAGAACAATCCTGAACACAGACCACCAATTAAAAAGGTACATTCTTGCAACTCCCTACTAATGTAAAAAAAGTTTTCCCAGTAACTGCTAGAGTGATGGGGCCGTTCACTTCTCCACTGACCAATGTGAGGGAACATTACAACTCACATAATCTGCTTTTCTTTCTGGTCCTGATTATTAGTTTTTATTTTATTTCTGAAAATAATTTTGATGTATAAAGCAGCCTTGGGTGTCACACATGCCCAGTATGCCATATTCTTTCATTTAGTCTTCTATTTCCATCTTAGATGCAGAGCGCAGTGTGGACTTGATGGCATCACAACTGCATGCGAGTGGAGGGTACTGTGGTGATACTCCTTTAAGGAGGGTAGATCCCTGCCAGCCTGCAGGGACGCCCACTGTCGGGAAAGATCAAGGACGCCCACTGTCGGGAAAGATCAAGGACGCCCACTGTCGGGAAAGATCAAGGACGCCCACTGTCGGGAAAGATCAAGGACGCCCACTGTCGGGAAAGATCAAGGACGCCCACTGTCGGGAAAGATCAAGGACGCCCACTGTCGGGAAAGATCAAGGACGCCCACTGTCGGGAAAGATCAAGGACGCCCACTGTCGGGAAAGATCAAGGACGCCCACTGTCGGGAAAGATCAAGGACGCCCACTGTCGGGAAAGATCAAGGACGCCCACTGTCGGGAAAGATCAAGGACGCCCACTGTCGGGAAAGATCAAGGACGCCCACTGTCGGGAAAGATCAAGGACGCCCACTGTCGGGAAAGATCAAGGACGCCCACTGTCGGGAAAGATCAAGGACGCCCACTGTCGGGAAAGATCAAGGACGCCCACTGTCGGGAAAGATCAAGGACGCCCACTGTCGGGAAAGATCAAGGACGCCCACTGTCGGGAAAGATCAAGGACGCCCACTGTCGGGAAAGATCAAGGACGCCCACTGTCGGAAGATCAAGGACGCCCACTGTCGGAAGATCAAGGACGCCCACTGTCGGAAGATCAAGGACGCCCACTGGCGGAAGATCAAGGACGCCCACTGGCGGAAGATCAAGGACGCCCACTGGCGGAAGATCAAGGACGCCCACTGGCGGAAGATCAAGGACGCCCACTGGCGGAAGATCAAGGACGCCCACTGGTGGAAGATCAAGGACACCCACTGGTGGAAGATCAAGGAAATCAATTGGTGGAAGATCAAGGAAATCAATTGGTGGAAAAGGACTATGCTGAAGTTTTTTTCCCCAGAGCATTTGTTGTTTAAAAACACCAGCTATGGGGGACATCAATAATTTTCCCCAAGGTGTACTTCAAGAGTGCTGCCAGTACAGAGACTGCCATCATTGAAAATCCTAAACAGTGGAACAAAGTGATTATTCCTGACCCTTTGCATCAACTGCAAATGGCCTTGGAGTGGTCTCTTCAGTGCCAAATAATGGTCACTGGGAACAACAAGCATGCAATCGCTGTAGAGGGGACCTATGTAGGCTTGTTTTAGGTCGCTGTCCTGTATAAATGATAATTTCCCATATTTCACTACAGCCATGACCATACTGGTGCAGGAGGATAAAAGTCAATCCAATACCAATGTTTAAAGGCACTAATGATTCATGTTAATGACATTCTTACAAAACACATTCTTAAAGTAGCCAATGAGCTCTCCCCCTGGACATAGTTGGAGAAAGGCGTGAAATACGAATCATCCCAGAGCTCATTATATGCGCATTGTTAATTTCTCAGAAAGATTACAGCAAGGGGTTGGAAGCGTATAGAGTACACAGCTCAGTTTAGAGAATTGTTCTGCTACAAGGAAAAATGTTCCCATCTGCTCTGCTCATAAAACAGCTGAGAAATCTACAAGCCCTGCCAGCCCAACTGGCCTTCATTTACAAAGATGCGGACTGGGGTTCCCTTAAAGTCCACTTCTAATCCTTCCTACTCAAAAATAAATATTGCTAGAATTCCTAGTTTTTGATGCATGTAGCCCTGGATGCAAGAATTCCCTTCATTTCCTGTTCTGGAGGGAACAGGAGGCTAGAGGAAATTGCTCCAAAGAGGGGAAACAGGTTTCCCCATTGAAGGAAATTCCCTTTCCCTCTTGTTTAGGAGACAACTTTATATTTTTGGATTTCCCTGTGAATGGTGAACAGGTCAAAGTGAAGGCAAACCACCCAACTGGGGCCCCAGACAAGACCCGACATTGACTTGTCGCCCAATCCAACAAAATAAAAGTTCTGGCTAGAGCTACACATAAAAACACACAAGGGCAAAGCTAAAAGGGAGACTCCAGACAGATATATAATTTGTCCATGTAGACCTTCTATACAGTGAAGGAAATAAGTATTTGATCCCCGGCTGATGTTGAATGTTTGCCCCTCACAAAGAAATGATCGTTCTAACAATGGAATGTTCGGTGTATTGTAACACAGACAGAATACAACAACAAATTCAGCAGAAATGCGTCTAACAAATGAAGACTGATCTGCATGTTCATGAGGGAAAGAAGGATTTAATCCCCTTCACAAAACATGACTTCGTACTTGGTGGCAAATCCCTTGTGGCAATCACAGAGGTCAGACGTTTCCTGTAGTTGGCCCCCAGGTTTGCACACATCTCAGGAGGGATTCTGGTCCACTCCTCTTGGCAGATCCTCTCCAAGTCATTAAGGTTTGGTGACTGACGTTTGGCAACTCAAACTTTCAGCTCCCTCCACAGATTTTCAATCGGATTAAGGTCTGGAGACTGGCTAGGCCATTCCAGGACCTTAATGTGCTTCTTCTTGAGCCCCTCTGTTTGCCTTGGCCGTGTGTTTTGGGTCCTTGTCATGCTGGAACACCCATCCACCACCCATTTTCAATGCCCTGACTGAGGGAAGAAGGTTCTCGCCCACGATTTGATGGTACATTGCTCCATCCATCGTCCCTTTGATGCGGTGCAGTTGTCCCCTTAGCAGAAAAACACCCCCAAAGCAGAATGTTTCCACCACCATTTTTGATAGTTGGGATGGTGTTCTTGGGGTCATAGGCAGCATTCCTCCACCTCCAAACACGGGCAGTCGAGTTGATGCCAAAGAGCTCGATTTTGGTCTCATCTGACCACAACACTTCCAACCAGTCCTCCTCTGCATCATTCAGATGTTCAGTGGCAAACTTCAGATGGACCTGGACATGTGCTTTCTTGAGCAGAGGGACCTTGCGGGCACTGCAGGATTTCAATCCTTGTCGGCGTAGTGTGTTACCAATTGTTCTCTTGGTGACTGTGGTCCCAGCTGCCTGGAGATCATTGACTAGATCCTCACGTGTAGTTCTGGGATGATTCCTCACTGTTCTCATGATCATTGACACTCCACGAGGGGAGATCTTGCATGGTGCACCAGACCTAGGAAGACTGACACTTGTTTTGTGTTTCTTCCATTTGTGAACGATTGCACCAACTGTTGTCACCTTCTCACCAAGCTGCTTGGCCATAGTTTGGTAGCCCAGTCCAGCCTTGTGTAGGTCTACAATCTTGTCCCTGACATCCTTGTACAGCTCTTTGGTCTTTGCCATGGTGGAGAGTTTGGAATCTGATTGTTTGATTGCTCCTGTGGACATGTGTCTTTTATACAGGTAACAAAATTAGATTAGCAGCACTCCCTTTAAGAGACTGCCTCTAATCTCAGCTTGTTACCTGTATGAAAGACACCTGGGAGCCAGAAATCGTGCTAAATGACAGGGGATCAAATACTTATTTCCCTCATGAACATGCAGATCAGTCATCATTTGTTAGACATGTATTTCTGCTGAATTTTTTGTTGCTATTCTGTCTCAGTGTTACAGTACACCGATCATTGGATTTTTAGACCGATCATTTCTTTGTGAGGGGCAAACATTCAACATCAGCAGGGGAGCAAATACGCATTTCCTTCACTGTACATATCAGGGAGATTGGAAAACTCAATGTACACACTTTTGTGCTGACCACCACAGCCTCAACATGTAGGCAGGTGCAGTCTGGATTCTCGGCTGCAGGTGAAGCTCGATTGCAGGGGCAATGCAGGTAGTTGAGGAAGTTTCTCTATGACTTCTGCGGTCACCAAGGGCTGTAATCCGGTTGGATGGCCTTGCTCCAGGTGACCCTGGTGTTAATCTTGGGTCAAGCAAAGTCTATTTAAGACTCTGAAACTGGGTTTTGGGATGCTTTATGTAAATGGATAACGTAGGGACAGGTCACCAATCTGTCAGACCGCACTAGCGGTAGGGAAAGATAAGAGTAGGGAGAGAGCAGGGACCAAGTCTACCTTCTCAGGAGACTTCCCCTTTGGGTTGGGTTGGCCAGGCCACACTCTACTCCTCGAGGCAGATGTCAGCAACTCAGTCTTCAGACTGCTGTCTCTACACTGCACTGTTGTAAGTGATCCTGGTCAGGTAAGTCTCCCCGCCTGGTCAGGTTGTACTGTTGAACTGCTTTTATAATGCATAGTTTCTGCAAATCGTGACTGTGGGCTTACTACTCGCCATACCACACTGCACCTAACCAACAAGCACCTGCGTGTCCCTGCTACAACGGGTGATGGACACAGTTATGGTCACAGGAGACGCCAATAATGAACATTAACCCCCCCACCAGTATTCCCGAGTGTAGCTCGGGGTAAAGATTCAGCACCACAAGCGGTAACCCCGAGCTACACTCGGGAATACACTGCAGCGTTGCTCCGGGATCCCTTCTTCACTTACCTTGTCCTGCGCTCCTGCGATGTCCCCCCTGCAGTGTCCCCGGCAATGTCCTCCGGCTGATGCCGGCATCTTTCTTCTGGGTTCCGTTCCCTGCGACGTCGGGACGTACGGGGGACGGAACGGCGGGAAATTAAAAAAATGTGAAAAAGTGACATTCACTAAATACACTAAAATCACATAGTATAACATTCCTGTATCAAACCATTTCACATACATTTTGTCCCGAGTGCTTTGTCCGGCGCCCTGCCTGCATTTTTACTGTTCTTTCTGCCTGGAAACTGAGAAACGTCCATGGCGTCCAAAAAACGTCCCTTTACGTCAAAAGCGGTTTTAGACCGGCTAGAGAACAGCGATAGTAAATCAGAACCACTTGCAGAATTGAGTGATAATGATTCGTGGGGGAAATTCCTCATCAGACACTGAGAACGATTCTGCGACTGAGCTCAGCGATGTGCGAACTTGGCGCTCTATTTCACATTTCAGTGTTTTTGGTTTGATTATATTGAATTAAATTTATTATTTTTTATGATTATTTATTCAATTATAATTTATGATTTCGTGTTTCAAATTTTATCCTACCCGGGATGTTTACTAGACTCTTGTTCGGACAGATTTCAGTGAGTTATTCCTAAGAATTACAGGCCTGCATTAAAAAAAAATACATATTTCCATGCAAAAAAATGTACCGCTTTGAGCACAAAAATACGGACATAATCAGACCACTAGGGAGGCTACATGGCAAAGATTCACAGGCAGTGCCACCTGTCAACTTGACATGCCACATTGTGGGGTACCTCCTTAAAATTGGGGATCAGTGGGGGCGAGGGGCTCCTTAGATTGTGGGTCAGTGGGGCACGAGCCATAATCATAATCAGACCGCTAGGGAGGCTACGAGAGGACATTTCTTGCAAAGAGAAACTTTGTGTAATGCCAGTATTTAGGTATTGTCTCAACATCCAGAGCAGGAAATCCAACATCAACTGTCAGCTAGTTGGTAACAAACCAAGAAAAAAAGATTCTAGATTAGGCTTTCAGAAATGAGAAAATCACGAGTAAAAACAAGATGACTTCTATGTAGATGTATAGATATTCTTCTTCCAAATTAATGACACCTTTTACATGCAGTGAAATTTAAAATTTAAGCACCAGGCAGGTGAATAGGTTTCCATTTCCTTCCATTGTTTTTTTTATATTGGCTAGGAAAGAATTTCCAACTTCGCCTTTTTTCCTACTGAAAGAAAACGCTTCCTGGAAGTTGGGACTCTTCTACTAAAAAATATTGTAGCGTCGATGGATCTAGGCAATGTACATCACATGGCTTGTGGCTCCCAGGTGCCTCGTCGGCTCTTACTTCATTACGAGATCAGAAGTAGAAGAAGTGGGCAGCACAGTGGCTAAATGGTTAGCACTTCCGTCTGGCAGTACTCGGGTCGTTGGTTCGAATCCCAGCCATGGCACCTCCAGCCTGGAGTTTGCATGTTCTCCCTGTCCCTGCGTGGGTTTCCTCCGGGTACTCCGGTTTCCTCCTACACTCCAAAGACGTGCTGGTAGGTTAATTGGCTCCTGTCTAAATTGGCCCTTGTATATGAATGTGAGTTAAGGACCTTAGATTGTACGCCCCTTGAGGGTTAGGGACTGATGTGAATGTACAATATGTATGTAAAGCGCTACGTAAATGGACGGAGCTATACAAGTACCTGTAATAAATAAATATTGTTTTCCAGATAGTCGGACCCGATGATAGAAGAGTTAGGGCCGGTTCACAGTATAGAAATGCAGTCCAGATGCATTTTTTTTATGCACTCCAGGTCATTTTTTCCCCTCTCTGTCTTCAATTGAACTAGGGACATGTACATTACAGTGCGTTTTACCGCGTTCCAGTACAGTTCTGTGCAGGAAAAAATGCGGCATGTTCTACTTTTTTTCTGCAACTGGAATTGCAAGCACTGATGACATTGACAACCATATAACCTACTTTCTGTGCATTTTAGATGCAGGAAAAAAAAGCAACTGAAACGCATGGACTGTGGAATGGCCCTTACACAATGGGATCCAGCAAGGCAGCAGCAGAAAGCAGTAAGCAGATACTGCACACATTGGGCTTCCAATGCTCATGTCACAATTTGGAAATCAACCCCCGTCCATTGCCATGGCTCATTTTGAATGACACCCCAATACACTATGGGCCCTAAAGCTCAACTATTCTCAACCAGGGTTCCCCCAGAAGTTGCTAGGGGTTCCTTGACCTCCCATTCAATGGTGCCTGCAAAGTTCCAGGGCCAATACCACTTGGTGAAGCATGCAGCATGACACAAATTAGGTTTTTAGCTGTGTTTAAGTGTGGCATTCTGACCAACATTAAGGGTTGCATACTTCCTACTGACACCCAATGTAAAGGTCATTTTTTCCCCCCATTGAGCCCTGCTTAATTGGTTTTAGTAAGGGTTCCCTAGGACCCAAATTTTAGGGGTTTCTGCAGGGTGAAAAGGTTGAGAAAGGGTGCTCTAGTTTGTTTCACCCACAAGTAAAAGCTCTTCCACCTGTTCCCATTGCTTTGTAATGGCCCCTTTCAAAGGCCAGTAGTTTAGCTTTGGAAAGACCAGACATTCTCAACCAGGGTTCCTCAAGATGCAGCTGATGGACTTCCTAGGTAATGGTGCCTGCATGGCTCTGGTTGCAACACTATTTGGCAAAACCAGTGGATTGACACCAAGGATCTTTTAAGTGGTCTGTAAAAATGGCATTCTAACCTCTGCTATAAGAAGTCTCCTTCCCACCGACTCCTGAAATTTTTTTTAGTAGGGTTCCCCGAGACTTGAAAAGCTATGTCAAGGGTTCCTTTGGGGTATAAAAGGTTGAAAAGATTGGAACTATGGAAAGGTTCGAAGCCATCACCTTTGTTGCCCATGTCCCACTGAGATGTGCCTCTAGGACAGGACACGAAGGGACAACAGCAAGTAGGAAAACCTCCCAAATTTTGGGAAACGGACACGAAGGGACAACAGCAAGTAGGAAAACCTCCCAAATTTTGGGAAACGGACACGAAGGGACAACAGCAAGTAGGAAAACCTCCCAAATTTTGGGAAACTGACTTGAAGGGACAACAGCAAATAGGAAAACCTACCAAATTTTGGGAAACGGACACGTAGGGACAACAGCAAGAAGGAAAACTTCCCAAATTTTGGGAAACGGACACGAAGGGACAACAGAAAGTAGGAAAACCTACCAAACTTTGGGAAACGGACACGAAGGGACAACAGCAAGTAGGAAAACCTACCAAATTTTGGGAAACGGACACGAAGAGACAACAGCAAATAAGGAAAACCTCCCAAATTTTTGGAAACGGACACGAAGGGACAACAGCACGTAGGAAAACCTCCCAAATTTTGGGAAATTTTCTTTATAGATTACCATAACAGGGGTCTCCACTGGAAGCTTTCCCTCCATGTTCCTATACTTATGACAAATGTAAAAATGTTCTCATAACTACATCCAAGTAACAATTGCCATTGAGACAGAGGGTGACCTCCCCAGTGGATTTGCACACGGAAAAACCAACAGAGGTTCTAATGCTTCCCCACGCCATCCAAAAAAAGGTGTGGTAATATATATTTTCAGCACCAGTTCCAATATGGAAGCAAAACTTGCACCACTGCACCTACAAGTGTGGCCATCAAATTTCAAGGCTGCATCTACAGGCCCTGAGGCCTTAACAATTGAGCACAGCTTCTTTCAAAATCAGAGTTACCTGAAGGCTCCAACTGTCAATGAGAAATCTCACCATTTACAATCAGATTTAGGAGATTATCCATCACCTCAGGCAGCCTTTTTGGACCATTGATCAAATCTAGGGAAAAAAAAAATGACTGAGACAAAAAAACTCAAGTTGGCCAAACTTCAGCCCTGGAGGCAGGAGTATAGAGGCTTCCCTTCATCTCCACACAAAGCACCAAGCATACCTTCTATTGTTCTACTACCTGGAATGTCAATAGAGCACTGGGGTCACATCAGAAAAGTGTCTATTTTATCAATGAAGATTAAACCAGAATGACATCAGTCGAGGAGCTGTCATCCTTGAGCGGTCACGCTCTATTATGAAGCACAATGTCTGTGTTTGCGCACTCGTTCATCACGGTGAGCTTTCTGAGTGAGCGCCACTGTTTGGGCTTGTGCCTGTCAGGAAGCCGAGAATAAATCACTTGCGTTAAACAGATGAAAATACACCAGGGGATTTCATCTGAAAATAAGGCTGAACGGTTGGGCCCTTTGAAAATCATTGCAGGAGAACTGGCCAAGTCTGTGCAAGAATTTATCAATGTTTTAAATTAAGGTTTGAATCCTGAAGCATGCCCCATACCAGAGGAGCTTCTGGCCAAGTTACTACTCTCCAGGCAGGGGATGGATGAGGGAAGGAGGGTTGGTGTGGCAGCAACACTGGAAGGAGCAACTGTAGGTATTGGGTGCAGCCAATTGATAAAGACCATGCTGATATGGATGTGCAACCAGAACGCCTGTTAAGTGCTTGTGTACCAAGTTTCTTGGTTCACAATTTCCATACAGGTACTTGGGCTTCAAAAGGGGACGTTTCTTCACCATGAACCCATTGAGGCCCTGCATTGAGCCAATAGAGACCTCGCCAAGAACCCTGTAACCGGACACCCCACCAGGAGTCCATGGAGAATCTGCCATAAGCATTGAGCCCACTGAGATACTGGCATAAATCCATGGACACCACCATAAGCATTGAGGCCATGAAGATGCCACCATAAGCCCATAAAGACATCACCATAAAACATTGAGCGCATAGACACCACACTTTTTCTCACGTTTAGATCTCCTGCAGCCTCTTTGCAGTCACCTCCCGTCTACATATACTCAAGCAATAACTATAGCAATTCGCAGCAGGTTTCCTGATAGAAACCACAGACCATGCCTGCAGAATGATGTGGAAGTGGCCACTTGCACCCTATATTTGAAGTCTGACAGACTGGAACACAGTGTTGTCACCCTTTAACAGAATTGCCTAAACAACGCTCCTTATGGAAAGGTCGGCAGAGGTTATTGTTACAAGACCTGCAGATTTACAAAGATCGTAAATGACCTGTGAATTTACTCGTACCATCTTCAGGTGACCAACTCCTGTGGCTCGGTGGCCCCCCTCTGACCAACTCCTGTGGCTTGTTGGCCCTCCTGACCACCTGCTGCTGCTTTAAATTCATTATCTACTGCCCTATGGGGACATCAGAGGCCGCACTTGAGCCACCAAAAATCGCAAATGACCTGTGAATTTACTCGTACCACCTAGAGCTGGCCAACTCCTCCGGCTCGCTGGCCCGTCTCCGGCCAACTCCTCCGGCAGACATCAGAGGCCACACTTGAGGCTCCCTATATCCTCCGGCTCGTTGGCCGTCTCCGACCAACTACTCCGGCTCGTTGGCCGTCTCCGGCCAACTCCTCCGGCAGACATCAGAGGCCACACTTGAGGCTCCCTATATCCTCCGGCTCGTTGGCCGTCTCCGACCAACTACTCCGGCTCGTTGGCCGTCTCCGACCAACTACTCCGGCTCGTTGGCCGTCTCCGACCAACTACTCCGGCTCGTTGGCCGTCTCCGACCAACTACTCCGGCTCGTTGGCCGTCTCCGACCAACTACTCCGGCTCGTTGGCCGTCTCCGACCAACTACTCCGGCTCGTTGGCCGTCTCCGACCAACTACTCCGGCTCGTTGGCCGTCTCCGACCAACTACTCCGGCTCGTTGGCCGTCTCCGACCAACTACTCCGGCTCGTTGGCCGTCTCCGACCAACTACTCCGACTCGTCCTATGGGGACATCAGAGGCCGCACTTGAGGCTCCCTATAACCTGAGATTTGACCACCATCCCCCAATTCCTTTGTCTTTAGTTATACCTTAAACATCTTTAAGCTCCTAAAAGATTTTAGCTTTCAGGTTCACCTTTAAAATCAGCTTTGCTGCGTAGATCCCCATAGAGGGGCACACGGATGGAGGAGAAAAAAAAAAAAAAAAAAAAAGGACCAGGGGCTCAGTGTAGAAGATTGACAGCCGGGAATATGGAAAGGATTTGGCGATCATGTTTAGAGCTGAAATTCCAGAAAATAAAAAGCTCATTCTGCAAAGCCTGCTGGGATTACGCATAACCAGGAGCACACCGCTCACATGTGCGCATCAGATGTACATGGGGTCGGTCGTGTGTAGACCCGGGTGATGGATGGATTTTATACCACGGAAACATCCGCTTACACTGGGAGCTCTACACTGTTCCCGAGAAATGGAATATAATTCATCCCGAGATTGGGAAATGTGTTTTTGTTTAACTTTGGCAATAAATGAGGTGATGAGCCAAATGGAATTCAGTGTTTACCAACTTCTGACAAGGGGGGAGCTTTCTGCTTTTCTATGTGGTGCCGACAAATCTCTGGGAAAAAAAAAAAAAAGAAAAAACACACAAACTATAAAAAGAATCTTTGTTTCATATCAGAATAACTCACATTGGCATTACAAGTAAACAAGCGCTGGGATTTAGTCGGCACCGGCAGCCAGGTGCAAGGGATGCTCGCCAAGATCCAAAAACTGGAGCTGTACTTCAGCAGGACGCAGGAGTGAGCGAGCAACAACCGTCCAACATTTAAAGCGGCAGATTTTCGTGGTTCCTCCCCATTTTGTTTATCTGGCATGCTGGAAAATTTGTGAAAAACTACCGATTTTCAAAATCATTGGCTTAAAGAACAAATATTTTTGATCATAATTTGACCCGTGTATGGCCTGCATTAGAGGATATTTGCTTATCCTGGAGTTCAGCTTTATTCCAACCTCCCCTCCAGTCTTGCACAGGCGTGCCGGCCCCTCCCCTCCAGTCTTGCACAGGCGTGCCGGCCCCTCCCCTCCAGTCTTGCACAGGCGTGCCGGCCCCTCCCCTCCAGTCTTGCACAGGCGTGCCGGCCCCTCCCCTCCAGTCTTGCACAGGCGTGCCGGCCCCTCCCCTCCAGTCTTGCACAGGCGTGCCGGCCCCTCCCCTCCAGTCTTGCACAGGCGTGCCGGCCCCTCCCCTCCAGTCTTGCACAGGCGTGCCGGCCCCTCCCCTCCAGTCTTGCACAGGCGTGCCGGCCCCTCCCCTCCAGTCTTGCACAGGCGTGCCGGCCCCTCCCCTCCAGTCTTGCACAGGCGTGCCGGCCCCTCCCCTGGACTGAAATGGCTTCCTCTGATTTCACTGCACACTGTGAGCTTCTCACATTAGGAGCTGCAGCAAGTCAGAGCCTGCCTCAGTTCCTGGCTGGAGGACGGCCAGCATCATCAAGCTCTTTCCTCTTAAGCCCAATAGCCTCTGGCCCCTCCCCTTTTACGCAATTGATTTCAGGAACGCGCGACGCATACCTGTGCGATTCACATGCGATCCAGGTGCAGTGCAACGTCAGCCCATTCATTTGAATGGGCTGAAATCGCTCCGGACTGCAACAAAAGTAGTAGCTGCACTACTGTGTTTGTGACCTGCGTTTGGGGTGTCAATCAACGGCGACACCCACTGCGAATCAAAACTGAAGTACATTTTAAAAGAATTTCACGCCAACAATTTTCGAAGCGCACAATGCGCCAGTAATCACCCGCAACACCACCTACTCCAAATGGAAAAAGGGCGTGAGCGCCACCGGCAGCCCACCATGACAGGTGCTCTTTACCATCCCGATGGCTCAGCCACGAGGACCCCGGCGGTGCCGTCACTCGACCTTTCCGGAGATGTGTAAACGATCGTTAGTAAATGAAACGATTCTGATCCCCCGATGTAAACCGATCCGCGGTGTGGAAACAAATCTACAAACCTATTTTTAGGAGTAGAAATCTTTCCTGGCAGAAGGGAGGAAACGTTACAAGTGGCTAATTAAGAGCGCGGCTCGTCCGCAAATCCCTCTCCATGTTCTGTCATCTGCTTGTGTGTGCGCCATGTGCAACCTGCGAAGAATGGCGACTGGTGAGACACGAGAAAAGAAAAAAAAAAAAAAAAAAAAAAAAAAAAAAAAAGACCACCTTTATGCATGTAATTTTACACTTGGTATAACCAAGCGGGATATTCAAATAGTTCAAGTAAAAAAAAATCCAGGTGATCCTACCAGGACCTTTTAGTCCTTGTTCAGCCACTTCCTGTTACAGAGTGACTTCTGCGGTTGGGACACAGGCTTCTACAATGCCAATTTCTAATACACATACACATGGTGTAAAGAAAAAGAAAAAAGGGAAAAAAAGAAAAAAAGGGAAAAAAGAAAAAAAAGGGAAAAAAAAGGGAAAAAAAAGGGAAAAAAAGAAAAAAAGGGAAAAAAAGAAAAAAAGGAAAAAGAAAAAAAGGGAAAAAAAGAAAAAAAGGGAAAAAAAGAAAAAAGGGAAAAAAAGAAAAAAGGGAAAGAAAGAAAAAAGGGAAAGAAAGAAAAAAGGGAAAAAAAGAAAAAAGGGAAAGAAAGAAAAAAGGGAAAGAAAGAAAACAGGGAAAGAAAGAAAAAAGGGAAAGAAAGAAAAAAGGGGAAAGAAAAGAAAAACAGGGAAAGAAAGAAAACAGAAAAGAAAGAAAAAAAGGGAAAGAAAGAAAAAAGGGAAAGAAAGAAAAAACAGAAAAAAAGAAAAAAGGGAAAGAAAGAAAAGAGAAAAAAGTAAAAGAAAGAAAAGAGAAAAAAGTAAAAGAAAGAAAAAAGAAAAAAAGTAAAAAGAAAAAAAGTAAAAGAAAAAAGTAAGAAAAAGAAAAAAGGAAAGGAAGAAAAAAGGAAGCAAAAGAATAAGAAAAAAGGGAATAAAAAGAAAAAAAAAAAAAAAAAAAGAAGAAAACCGGGAAAAAAAAAATGAATATAGCGAATTTAAGAGAAAAAATGAATAAAAAAAAAAAAGAATATAAAGAATAGGGATGGGATTGCTGTCTTGACTTACATTCAACTCGAACAGCGACGAACATATGACCGGCAAGAGCATTCGGCGGGCTGTTCGCCTGCAGTGCATTGTGATTGGCCAAAGCAATGCACCTGACCACAAGTCTGACCAATCACAACACAATTGGGCGGAGGTAGCAGTTGAAATCACCGCTAGCTCCGCCCAATTGTTTACATCTGACCCAGCAAATGTCAGATTGCGGCGAGTGCTTGGCGGATTTTTATTTGGCATTGTGACAACACTGGACATCGCGATTTCATTAAAATAAGGATTGTCAAAGTCTGGCATCT
>NW_028320601.1:0-30815 GCF_062004578.1 Staurois parvus
CAGAGGTTAGAATGCCATTTTTACAGACCACTTAAAAGATCCTTGGTGTCAATCCACTGGCTTTGCCAAATAGTGTTGCAACCAGAGCCATGCAGGCACCATTACCTAGGAAGTCCATCAGCTGCATCTTGAGGAACCCTGGTTGAGAATGTCTGGTCTTTCAAAGCTAAACTACTGGCCTTTGAAAGGGGCCATTACAAAGCAATGGGAACAGGTGGAAGAGCTTTTACTTGTGGGTGAAACAAACTAGAGCACCCTTTCTCAACCTTTTCACCCTGCAGAAACCCCTAAAAATTTGGCTCCTAGGAACCCTTACTAAAAACCAATTTAGCAGGGCTCAATGGGGGGGAAAAAATGACCTTTACATTGGGTGTCAGTAGGAAGTATGCAACCCTTAATGTTGGTCAGAATGCCACACTTAAACACAGCTAAAAACCTAATTCGTGTCATGCCGCATGCTTCACCAAGTGGTATTGGCCCTGGAACTTTGCAGGCACCATTGAATGGGAGGTCAAGGAACCCCTAGCAACTTCTGGGGGAACCCTGGTTGAGAATAGTTGAGCTTTAGGGCCCATAGTGTATTGGGGTGTCATTCAAAATGAGCCATGGCAATGGACGGGGGTTGATTTCCAAATTGTGACATGAGCATTGGAAGCCCAATGTGTGCAGTATCTGCTTACTGCTTTCTGCTGCTGCCTTGCTGATCCCATTGTGTAAGGGCCAGCCCACAGTCCATGCGTTTCAGTTGCTTTTTTTTCCTGCATCTAAATGCACAGAAAGTAGGTTATATGGTTGTCGATGTCATCAGTGCTTGCAATTCCAGTTGCAGAAAAAAAGTAGAACATGCCGCATTTTTTCCTGCACAGAACTGTACTGGAACGCGGTAAAACGCACTGTAATGTACATGTCCCTAGTTCAATTGAAGACAGAGAGGGGAAAAAATGACCTGGAGTGCATAAAAAATGCATCTGGACTGCATTTCTATACTGTGAACCGGCCCTAACTCTTAATTCTATCATCGGGTCCGACTATCTGGAAAACAATATTTATTTATTACAGGTACTTGTATAGCTCCGTCCATTTACGTAGCGCTTTACATACATATTGTACATTCACATCAGTCCCTAACCCTCAAGGGGCGTACAATCTAAGGTCCCTAACCCTCAAGGGGCGTACAATCTAAGGTCCCTAACCCTCAAGGGGCGTACAATCTAAGGTCCCTAACCCTCAAGGGCGTACAATCTAAGGTCCTTAACTCACATTCATATACAAGGGCCAATTTAGACAGGAGCCAATTAACCTACCAGCATGTCTTTGGAGTGTAGGAGGAAACCGGAGTACCCGGAGGAAACCCACGCAGGCACAGGGAGAACATGCAAACTCCAGGCTGGAGGTGCCATGGCTGGGATTCGAACCAACGACCCGAGTACTGCCAGACGGAAGTGCTAACCATTTAGCCACTGTGCTGCCCACTTCTTCTACTTCTGATCTCATAATGAAGTAAGAGCCGACGAGGCACCTGGGAGCCACAAGCCATGTGATGTACATTGCCTAGATCCATCGACGCTACAATATTTTTTAGTAGAAGAGTCCCAACTTCCAGGAAGCGTTTTCTTTCAGTAGGAAAAAAGGCGAAGTTGGAAATTCTTTCCTAGCCAATATAAAAGAAACAATGGAAGGAAATGGAAACCTATTCACCTGCCTGGTGCTTAAATTTTTAAATTTCACTGCATGTAAAAGGTGTCATTAATTTGGAAGAAGAATATCTATACATCTACATAGAAGTCATCTTGTTTTTACTCGTGATTTTCTCATTTCTGAAAGCCTAATCTAGAATCTTTTTTTCTTGGTTTGTTACCAACTAGCTGACAGTTGATGTTGGATTTCCTGCTCTGGATGTTGAGACAATACCTAAATACTGGCATTACACAAAGTTTCTCTTTGCAAGAAATGTCCTCTCGTAGCCTCCCTAGCGGTCTGATTATGATTATGGCTCGTGCCCCACTGACCCACAATCTAAGGAGCCCCTCGCCCCCACTGATCCCCAATTTTAAGGAGGTACCCCACAATGTGGCATGTCAAGTTGACAGGTGGCACTGCCTGTGAATCTTTGCCATGTAGCCTCCTAGCGGTCTGATTATGTCCGTATTTTTGTGCTCAAAGCGGTACATTTTTTTGCATGGAAATATGTATTTTGTTTTAATGTAGGCCTGTAATTCTTAGGAATAACTCACTGAAATCTGTCCGTACAAGAGTCTAGTAAACATCCCGGGGATGATAAAATTTGAAACCCGAAATCATAAATTATAATTGAATAAATAATCATAAAAAATAATAAATTTAATTCAATAATATAATCAAACCAAAAACACTGAAATGTGAAATAGAGCGCCAAGTTTGCACATCGCTGAGCTCAGTCGCAGAATCGTTCTCAGTGTCTGATGAGGAATTTCCCCCACCAATCATTATCACTCAATTCTGCAAGTGGTTCTGATTTACTATCGCTGTTCTCTAGCCGGTCTAAAACCGCGTCTGACCTAAAGGGACGCTTTTTGGACGCCATGGACGTTTCTCAGTTTCCAGGCAGAAAGAACAGTAAAAATGCAGGCAGGCGCCGGACAAAGCACTCGGGACACAATATATGTGAAATGGTTTGATACAGGAATGTTATACTATGTGATTTTAGTGTATTTAGTGAATGTCACTTTTTCACATTTTTTTAATTTCCCGCCGTTCCGTCCCCTGTACGTCCGACGTCGCAGGGAACGGAACCCAGAAGAAAGATGCCGGCATCGGCCGGAGGACATTGCCGGGGACACTGCAGGGGGGACATCGCGGGAGCGCAGGACAAGGTAAGTGAAGAAGGGATCCCGGAGCAACGCTGCAGTGTATTCCCGAGTGTAGCTCGGGGTTACCGCTTGTGGTGCTGAATCTTTACCCCGAGCTACACTCGGGAATACCTCCAGGGGGGTTAATGTTCATTATTGGCGTCTCCTGTGACCATAACTGTAGTAATCTTGTCCACTTAGAGGAATAGAATTTTCACAATTCGGTTCTTTGGGTGTGTTGAAGGTCTCCATCACCCGTTGTAGCAGGGACACGCAGGTGCTTGTTGGTTAGGTGCAGTGTGGTATGGCGAGCAGTAAGCCCACAGTCACGATTTGCAGAAACCATGCATTATAAAAGCAGTTCAACAGTACAACCTGACGAGGCGGGGAGACTTACCTGACCAGGATCACTTACAACAGTGCAGTGTAGAGACAGCAGTCTGAAGACTGAGTTGCTGACATCTGCCTCGAGGAGTAGAGTGTGGCCTGGCCAACCCAACCCAAAGGGGAAGTCTCCTGAGAAGGTAGACTTGGTCCCTGCTCCCTCCCTACTCTTATCTTTCCCTACCGCTAGTGCGGTCTGACAGATTGGTGACCTGTCCCTACGCTATCCATTTACATAAAGCATCCCAAAACCCAGTTTCAGAGTCTTAAATAGACTTTGCTTGACCCAAGATTGACACCAGGGTCACCTGGAGCAAGGCCATCCAACCGGATTACAGCCCTTGGTGACCGCAGAAGTCATAGAGAAACTTCCTCAACTACCTGCATTGCCCCTGCAATCGAGCTTCACCTGCAGCCGAGAATCCAGACTGCACCTGCCTACATGTTGAGGCTGTGGTGGTCAGCACAAAAGTGTGTACATTGAGTTTTCCAATCTCCCTGGTATGTACAGTGAAGGAAATGCGTATTTGCTCCCCTGCTGATGTTGAATGTTTGCCCCTCACAAAGAAATGATCGGTCTAAAAATCCAATGATCGGTGTATTGTAACACTGAGACAGAATAGCAACAAAAAATTCAGCAGAAATACATGTCTAACAAATGATGACTGATCTGCATGTTCATGAGGGAAATAAGTATTTGATCCCCTGTCATTTAGCAGGATTTCTGGCTCCCAGGTGTCTTTCATACAGGTAACAAGCTGAGATTAGAGGCAGTCTCTTAAAGGGAGTGCTGCTAATCTAATTTTGTTACCTGTATAAAAGACACATGTCCACAGGAGCAATCAAACAATCAGATTCCAAACTCTCCACCATGGCAAAGACCAAAGAGCTGTCCAGGGATGTCAGGGACAAGATTGTAGACCTACACAAGGCTGGACTGGGCTACCAAACTATGGCCAAGCAGCTTGGTGAGAAGGTGACAACAGTTGGTGCAATCATTCACAAATGGAAGAAACACAAAACAAGTGTCAGTCTTCCTAGGTCTGGTGCACCATGCAAGATCTCCCCTCGTGGAGTGTCAATGATCATGAGAACAGTGAGGAATCATCCCAGAACTACACGTGAGGATCTTGTCAATGATCTCCAGGCAGCTGGGACCGCAGTCACCAAGAAAACAATTGGTAACACACTACGCCGACAAGGATTGAAATCCTGCAGTGCCCGCAAGGTCCCTCTGCTCAAGAAAGCACATGTCCAGGCCTGTCTGAAGTCTGCCACTGAACATCTGAATGATGCAGAGGAGGACTGGTTGGAAGTGTTGTGGTCAGATGAGACCAAAATCGAGCTCTTTGGCATCAACTCGACTCCCCGTGTTTGGAGGTGGAGGAATGCTGCCTATGACCCCAAGAACACCATCCCAACTATCAAAAATGGTGGTGGAAACATTCTGCTTTGGGGGTGTTTTTCTGCTAAGGGGACAACTGCACCGCATCAAAGGGACGATGGACGGAGCAATGTACCATCAAATCGTGGGCGAGAACCTTCTTCCCTCAGTCAGGGCATTGAAAATGGGTGGTGGATGGGTGTTCCAGCATGACAAGGACCCAAAACACACGGCCAAGGCAAACAGAGGGGCTCAAGAAGAAGCACATTAAGGTCCTGGAATGGCCTAGCCAGTCTCCAGACCTTAATCCGATTGAAAATCTGTGGAGGGAGCTGAAAGTTTGAGTTGCCAAACGTCAGTCACCAAACCTTTAATGACTTGGAGAGGATCTGCCAAGAGGAGTGGGCCAGAATCCCTCCTGAGATGTGTGCAAACCTGGGGGCCAACTACAGGAAACGTCTGACCTCTGTGATTGCCAACAAGGGATTTGCCACCAAGTACGAAGTCATGTTTTGTGAAGGGGATCAAATCCTTCTTTCCCTCATGAACATGCAGATCAGTCATCATTTGTTAGACGCATTTCTGCTGAATTTGTTGTTGTATTCTGTCTCTGTGTTACAATACACCGAACATTCCATTGTTAGAACGATCATTTCTTTGTGAGGGGCAAACATTCAACATCAGCCGGGGATCAAATACTTATTTCCTTCACTGTATAGAAGGTCTACATGGACAAATTATATATCTGTCTGGAATCTCCCTTTTAGCTTTGCCCTTGTGTGTTTTTATGTGTAGCTCTAGCCAGAACTTTTATTTTGTTGGATTGGGCGACAAGTCAATGTCGGGTCTTGTCTGGGGCCCCAGTTGGGTGGTTTGCCTTCACTTTGACCTGTTCACCATTCACAGGGAAATCCAAAAATATAAAGTTGTCTCCTAAACAAGAGGGAAAGGGAATTTCCTTCAATGGGGAAACCTGTTTCCCCTCTTTGGAGCGATTTCCTCTAGCCTCCTGTTCCCTCCAGAACAGGAAATGAAGGGAATTCTTGCATCCAGGGCTACATGCATCAAAAACTAGGAATTCTAGCAATATTTATTTTTGAGTAGGAAGGATTAGAAGTGGACTTTAAGGGAACCCCAGTCCGCATCTTTGTAAATGAAGGCCAGTTGGGCTGGCAGGGCTTGTAGATTTCTCAGCTGTTTTATGAGCAGAGCAGATGGGAACATTTTTCCTTGTAGCAGAACAATTCTCTAAACTGAGCTGTGTACTCTATACGCTTCCAACACCTTGCTGTAATCTTTCTGAGAAATTAACAATGCGCATATAATGAGCTCTGGGATGATTCGTATTTCACGCCTTTCTCCAACTATGTCCAGGGGGAGAGCTCATTGGCTACTTTAAGAATGTGTTTTGTAAGAATGTCATTAACATGAATCATTAGTGCCTTTAAACATTGGTATTGGATTGACACTTATCCTCCTGCACCAGTATGGTCATGGCTGTAGTGAAATATGGGAAATTATCATTTATACAGGACAGCGACCTAAAACAAGCCTACATAGGTCCCCTCTACAGCGATTGCATGCTTGTTGTTCCCAGTGACCATTATTTGGCACTGAAGAGACCACTCCAAGGCCATTTGCAGTTGATGCAAAGGGTCAGGAATAATCACTTTGTTCCACTGTTTAGGATTTTCAATGATGGCAGTCTCTGTACTGGCAGCACTCTTGAAGTACACCTTGGGGAAAATTATTGATGTCCCCCATAGCTGGTGTTTTTAAACAACAAATGCTCTGGGGAAAAAAACTTCAGCATAGTCCTTTTCCACCAATAGATGTCCATGATCTTCCACCAATTGATTTCCTTGATCTTCCACCAATTGATTTCCTTGATCTTCCACCAATTGATTTCCTTGATCTTCCACCAATTGATTTCCTTGATCTTCCACCAATTGATTTCCTTGATCTTCCACCAGTGGGTGTCCTTGATCTTCCACCAGTGGGTGTCCTTGATCTTCCACCAGTGGGCGTCCTTGATCTTCCACCAGTGGGCGTCCTTGATCTTCCGACAGTGGGCGTCCTTGATCTTCCGACAGTGGGCGTCCTTGATCTTCCGACAGTGGGCGTCCTTGATCTTCCGACAGTGGGCGTCCTTGATCTTCCGACAGTGGGCGTCCATGATCTTCCGACAGTGGGTGTCCCTGCAGGCTGGCAGGGATCTACCCTCCTTAAAGGAGTATCACCACAGTACCCTCCACTCGCCTGCAGTTGTGATTACATTACATTGAGTTTATATAGCACCAAAGGCTTTGCTCAGCGCTGTACAATAGAGGGGGGGACAATACATGAAACATTACAGCAGCTACGAACAGCACACGAGGGGTAAGAGGGCCCTACTCTTTCGAGCTTACAATCTGGGAGGGAGGGGGTAGTGGTACAGGAGGAAGTGGCTGTGGGGGATGGAGTGGTAGGAGGAATGAAGGAGAGCAGCAGTTAGGTGAGGGTGGGGTAGGCTTCCCTGAAGAGGTGGGTTTTCAGGGAGCGCCTGAAGGTGAGAAGGGAAGGTGACAGTCTGATGGATTGGGGTAGTGAGTTCCAGAGGATGGGGGAGGACCTGGAGAAGTCTTGCAGACGTGCGTGTGAGGAGGAGACCAGGGAGCAAGATAGAAGGAGGTCCTGTGAAGAGCGAAGGGTACGGGTAGGGTGGTACTTTGGAATCAGGTCGGTGAGGTAGTTAGGGGCAGTGTTGTGAATGGCTTTGTAGGTCAGAGTGAGTAGTTTGAATTTGATGCGTTGGGCGATAGGGAGCCAGTGGAGGGAGAGGCAGAGGGGGGTGGCAGAGGTGGAGCGGCTGGTGAGGTGGATGAGTCTGGCAGCTGAGTTGAGGATGGTCTGAAGCGGGGAGAGTTTGCACTGGGGTAGGCCGGTGAGGAGGGAGTTGCAGTAGTCAAGGCGTGAGATAATCAGGGAGTGAACGAGTAGTTTAGCGGTGTCTGGGGTAAGGAAGGTGCGTATTTTGGCGATGCCATCAAGTCCACACTGCGCTCTGCATCTAAGATGGAAATAGAAGACTAAATGAAAGAATATGGCATACTGGGCATGTGTGACACCCAAGGCTGCTTTATACATCAAAATTATTTTCAGAAATAAAATAAAAACTAATAATCAGGACCAGAAAGAAAAGCAGATTATGTGAGTTGTAATGTTCCCTCACATTGGTCAGTGGAGAAGTGAACGGCCCCATCACTCTAGCAGTTACTGGGAAAACTTTTTTTACATTAGTAGGGAGTTGCAAGAATGTACCTTTTTAATTGGTGGTCTGTGTTCAGGATTGTTCTTCCCCTTACAGCTGGTCAAAACAATCAATGGTGTCAGTGGTAACTTATCCGAGAGTGAGAAACTGTTCATTGCTCAAGGATCCTCTAGCAACCTCTGGAGCATTTTCTCACTAGGGTTCCTCCATGAGGTTGCCAGGGTTTCCTTGAACAGTGGGGGCAATTTTTCCACTAAAGACCAATGCAAGCGGTTACTACACTGACTGTGAATATTGGTGGATACGGCCATAGTTACTGTATGCCTTTCTTTTCTGCAGTCATTTCAGGAGCATCACTAAAACTAATTTTGTAGAGGGTTGATAACCAAATTAACTGTCCTGGCCTTCAAATATGGTGGATACTCCACATTACTTCTAACTTTGTTATTGATCATGTTAATGTACTATGAGCTGTAGGTGAAACACTATTATTTTTTTTTTTTTTTTTTTTTTTTTTTTTTTAGCAGAGGTTCCCAAAAAGTTGAAAATAGTTTCAAGGGATACCTGGGTGTTTGAAAAGTTGAATCTGCTCTTGAGGAAGCCAAGGGTTTCCTTTTGAACCCTTGTTGAGAGAGGTTGTTCTGGGGAACTCTAGGATTCCCCTGATCTCTGGTAGAGAGGGTGCTGTTGAGGAACCCAAGGATTCTCCTGAACCCTAGTTGAGGGGATTCGCTGGAGGGAAACACTAGGATTCTCTCTGGAGGGAAATCCTAGGATTCCCTTGAACCTTGGTTGAATGGGGCTCCTCCTGAGGAACCCTGGGATCCTCCTGAACCCTAGTTGAGGGGTTTCTCTGGAGGGAAACCCTAGGATTCTCCTGAACCTTGGTTGAATGGAGCTCCTTCTGAGGAACCCTGGGATCCTCCTGAACCCTGGTAGAGAGGTTGTTCTGAGAAAGCCCTAGGATTCCCCTGATCTCTGGTTGAGAGGCTGCTTTTGAGGAACCCTAGGATTCTCCTGAACCCTAGTTGAGGGGTTTCTCTGGAGGGAAACCCTAGGATTCCCCTGGACTTTGGTTGAGTGGGGCTCCTCCCAAGAAATCCTGGTATCCTCCTGAACCCTGGTAGAGAGGTTGTTCTGGGGAAGCCCTAGGATTCCCCTGATCTCTGGTTGAGAGGCTGCTGTTGAGGAACCCTAGGATTCTCCTGAGCCCTAGTTGAGGGGTTTCTCAGGGTTCAGGAGAATCCTAGGGTTTCCCTCCAGAGAAATCCCTCAATTAGGGTTCAGGAGAATCCTAGGGTTTCCCTCCAAATTGAGGGATTTCTCTGGAGGGAAACCCTAGGATTCTCCTGAACCTTGGTAGAGTGGGGCTGCTCCCTAGGAACCCTGGAATCCTCCTGAACCCTGGTTGTTCTGGGGAAGCCCTAGGATTCTCCTGAACCCTGGTTGAGTGGGGCTCCTCCCAAGGAACCCTGGGATCCTCCTGAACCCTGGTTAAGAGGTTGCTCTTGGCAAACAGTAGAATTCCCCTGAACCCTGGTTGAGGGAGAGCCTGCTCTAGATAATGCGATTTGGAATTTTCAGATTTGTACTAAGGCAGAAGATCAGTGTAGTCAGAATATTACAAGGAAAATAGAGAGAGGCCTCCTGCGCTGCCAAGAAAAGTACTATCTGTGGATGGAAGTGGCTGCTAACACCTAGCTATAATCACATGGTGAGAAACAAGAAGTAAAAGAAGTGGTGCTGCGCTACTTCACAGTGAAAACGATACAAATCAATAAATCTGACCGTAAAATAAATCCAAAAAGTGAACAATCCACGTACAACCATGAACGAATGTGCAAATACTGCCACAAAGGTGAACGCCACAATAGAATAATCCCGCGTGCAATAAATATAAAGATGGCGCATACAAAGAAACCTCAAGTGTGCAAACGTGATAACATAGAGGATTGTTCTATTGTGGCGTTCACCTTTGTGGCAGTATTTGCACATTCGTTCATGGTTGTACGTGGATTGTTCACTTTTTGGATTTATTTTACTGTCAGATTTATTGATTTGTATCGTTTTCACTGTGAAGTAGCGCAGCACCACTTTACTTATTAGAATATTCCAGTTCTTACATTATGCTGACTTGTGTTTTTTTTTTTTTTCTTTTTGTTTTTGTTTTGTTTATCCTGTGTGGATGAATTTGATCCTTTTTCCTCGTACGTTTGCTCATCAGTATACTAAATATAAACTCTCCAGAGAAGGACTCCTCACTGTCAGACGTTGCTGCTACTAATTGACACGGTATTTACAGAAGATTCATATCTGGGATGTTTTGTAATGTTATGACATGTCCGGACACTTCTTCTGCGCTGATTGCTCTCCAAGTGCTGACAGACGGCCCTAAAATAACCCAATCGCTGAATAAGTGTTTGTGGTTTGTGTGCTTCAGTGAGAACAATCGTTGCCTCGTAATCTCTGGATATAGATGATTGATAGGAAGACTCTGGTCTTCTCCACTTGAGGTGCTGGGAGGGCCGCTGGCAATCTGATTGGCCAATATTCGTAAACTAGACCTCCAGGATAACTTGATGCCTGCGCCTAGCCTGCTGGACATACACTAGTAGAATTGTTTGTGTTTTTTGTTTTGTTTTTTTTTTTTTTTGTTTTTTTTGGTGTTTTTGTTTTCATTTTTGGTGGCTTTGTTTTTTTAATTTGTTTTTTTTTGTGGTTTTTTTTTTTTTTGTTAATTTTTGGTGGCTTTGTTTTTTTTTCTTTTTGTTTAGTGTTTTTTTTTTGTTTTTTTTGGGGGAGGTTAGTGTTGTTTTTTTTTTTTTGGTTTTTTTTTTGTTTAAGTTTCTTGTGTTTTTTTTTTTTTTTTTTTTGTTTTGGCTTTTTTCGGTTTGGGTTTTTTGTTTTTTTTGGTGTGTTTTTTTTTTTTGTTTTTTTGGGGTTTTTTTTTTTTTTTTGTTTTGGTGGTTGGTTTTTTTGGTTTTTGTCGGTTTGGGTTTTTGTCGGTTTGGTTTTGTTTTCGTTTTTTGTTTTAATTTTTGTTTGTTTTTTTGGGGGGGGGGTTGTTTGGTTTTTGTTGGTTTTTGTTTTGTTTTGATATGATATGATTTTTTTGTTTTGATATGATTTTTTTGTTTTGATATGATTTTTTGTTTTTTTTTTTGGGGGGGGGGGGGGGGTTGTGTTTTGCTTTTTTCCTAAATTTCAGAACGGTTCCCAGAGCTCCGGGATGCTCTCGGCACATTTTGTCTAATATTTTTGTGTACAGATCTGAAAACCACACGTGTCCTAAGCTAAACACTCGATGCCTCCTCTGTACGTGTCATGCCAAGTGACCCTCCCAGGGTGTGGTGTGCTGCACACATCTGTCTTCGGTTTCTATGAGAGTTATTTCATGAAATCAGTGAGCTTTGTGTGCAAAATACAATCCGGCCAGCTTGGGGGAGAATGTCTCCATGTGTGTCAGAGGAGGCTTTATTATACATAATGTGGAGGTGCAAGTTCCTTCATTAAGATGGCTGTCAACTGTCTTTATATCGCTACTCTGCTCTGCTGGAGGACTCCGCTCCTTCCTCTATAACTCTCCTCTCCTGAAATACTCTGCACTGCTGGAGGACTCCGCTCCTTCCTCTATAACTCCTCTCCTGAAATACTCTGCGCTGCTGGAGGACTCCGCTCCTTCCTCTATAACCCCTCTCCTGAAATACTCTGCACCGCTGAAGAACTCCGCTCCTTCCTCTATAACTCTCCTCTCCTGAAATACTCTGCGCTGCTGGAGGACTCCGCTCCTTCCTCTATAACTCTCCTCTCCTGAAATACTCTGCGCTGCTGGAGGACTCCGCTCCTTCCTCTATAACTCCTCTCCTGAAATACTCTGCGCCGCTGGAGGACTCCGCTCCTTCCTCTATAACTCCTCTCCTGAAATACTCTGCGCTGCTGGAGGACTCCGCTCCTTCCTCTATAACTCCTCTCCTGAAATACTCTGCGCTGCTGGAGGACTCCGCTCCTTCCTCTATAACTCCTCTCCTGAAATACTCTGCGCTGCTGGAGGACTCCGCTCCTTCCTCTATAACTCTCCTCTCCTGAAATACTCTGCGCTGCTGGAGGACTCCGCTCCTTCCTCTATAACTCTCCTCTCCTGAAATACTCTGCGCTGCTGGAGGACTCCTCTCCTTCCTCTATAACTCCTCTCCTGAAATACTCTGCGCTGCTGGAGGACTCCGCTCCTTCCTCTATAACTCTCCTCTCCTGAAATACTCTGCGCTGCTGGAGGACTCCGCTCCTTCCTCTATAACTCTCCTCTCCTGAAATACTCTGCTCTGCTGGAGGACTCCGCTCCTTCCTCTATAACTCTCCTCTCCTGAAATACTCTGCGCTGCTGGAGGACTCCTCTCCTTCCTCTATAACTCCTCTCCTGAAATACTCTGCTCCTTCCTCCTACAGTATATTTCAAATGCAGTTTTTTGGGGAAAAACTATTTTGAACTTTAATGCAACCCCCCCCCCCACTATACATAACCCATTTTTTTTCTAAAATATAAAAGATGTTACGCCAAGTAATGGATACCAAACATGTCACGCTTTAAAATGGCGCACGCAACAGCGACATGCTACGTAAATGTTTCCTAGACGAGGCTTTAAAAGCCTTTAGAGGTGCTCTGGTACTAAAATGACTTCCCATGATCTGATGTTCGTGGCGGCACCTCCACGTGTGGAATGATCAGTGTGCGTTTGGGACAGACTCACGCATTCATCTTTGTATGGGGGGGGGGGGGGTTTGTGGGCACTTCATTTTTTTTTTTTTTTTTTTTTTTTTTTTTAAATTTTTACACTGTCGCTTAATTTTTTTTTTTCCCAGTTTCCTATTTATGGAGCTGAACAAAATCGATCCGGTCTGGTTGATCGGGACTTCTGGTGGGACCCAATGTCCCGGTAAAGCCGGGGAAAGGCAGCATGACAGCCCCCTCCCACTTCTTGCAATATCGATCGAGCGGCTAGTTAGCAGTTCCAATTTACTAAGAAAGCCAACAGTCAGCTCTGAATACCTGTACCGGGTCGATGTTTGCAGCTGCAGCCACCACCCCCCGTACAACGGCTAAAACTCCAGCAACGTACGGCTATGTCGCTGGAGATGAAGTGGCTACAAAGCCAGAGGTTCCAATCACTGATGTAGACCCTCCAGGCATTCGGGCAGAGAGTTCTCCTCGCCAAGGTTCTGGGTTTGTTCTCCTCCCACCTTGAAGCTGTGGGTGGATCTGTTGTGTTCTCCATAATATGAAGCAGATGGTCAATCATAATGGTCACAGCAAGTGTACAGGAACTGAGATTCTTCCATCCCTGAAGTCACTGAGGGCTTGAAGGATCCCCTGGAAGGTAGAATGCCAGTCCATGGTAGGAAGGAATTTGTTGCGTGTTTTTTTTTTTTTTTTTTTTTTCTTCTTCTTCATATCAGACCAGCATTCACGTATTCAGACACAGAGATCATGTAAAAGGACAAGTCGTTATGTAACGGCTTTCCATAAAGCGCCAATTTTAGGACCGTCTTATATATCAATATATATAAGTATATATCAAACCCTAAAATCTGAACTCTGGGCTAACTGATAAATTAAAAAATATATATATATATAGCGCAATTTTAGTTTTTTTTTTTTTCATGAACTTATTCAAGCTATAGTTATATAATGGATATGGGCGGACAGTGCGCCCTCTCAGGTTTAATTTGAGGGTATGTACATCCAAATTGGAGGAAGGATTTAGGAATTACAGCTCTTAAGAGTGGCCACCCCCCCTTTCAAGAGACCAAAAGTAATTGGACAAATGAATATAATCATAAATAAATAAAATGCTCATTTTCATTATTTTGTTGAGAATCCTTTACTGGCAGTGACTGCCTGAAGTCTGGAACCCATGGACATGACCAAAGACTGGGTTTCCTCCTTTCTGATGCTTTGCCTGAAGTCTGGAACCCATGGACATGACCAAAGACTGGGTTTCCTCCTTTCTGATGCTTTGCCTGAAGTCTGGAACCCATGGACATGACCAAAGACTGGGTTTCCTCCTTTCTGATGCTTTGCCTGAAGTCTGGAACCCATGGACATGACCAAAGACTGGGTTTCCTCCTTTCTGATGCTTTGCCTGTAGTCTGGAACCCATGGACATGGCCAAAGACTGGGTTTCCTCCTTTCTGATGCTTTGCCTGTAGTCTGGAACCCATGACATGACCAGACTGGGTTTCCTCCTTTCTGATGCTTTGCCTGAAGTCTGGAACCCATGGACATGACCAGATTGGGTTTCCTCCTTTCTGATGCTTTGGCCATGTCCATGGGTTCCAGACTTCAGGCAAAGCATCAGAAAGGAGGAAACCCAGTCTTTGGTCATGTCCATGGGTTCCAGACTTCAGGCAAAGACTGGGTTTCCTCCTTTCTGATGCTTTGCCTGAAGTCTGGAACCCATGGACATGACCAAAGACTGGGTTTCCTCCTTTCTGATGCTTTGCCAGGCTCTAACTGCAGCTGTCTTCAGTTGTTCTTTGTGGCTCTTTTTGCCTTTTAGTTTTGCCTTCAGCAAGTGAAATGCATGCTCAATTGGGTTGAGATCAGGTGACTGACTCGGCCATTGCAGGATATTCCACTTCTTTTCCTTCAGAAGCTCCTGGGTTGCTTTTGCAGTGTGTTTTGGATCATTGTCCATCTGTACTGTGAAGCGCCGTCCGATCAGCTTTGCTGCATTTGGCTGAATCTGGGCTGACAGGCATAAAAGTGAGCGCTATGGGTGAGCTGCTGTAACACCGAAAGGCACCAATAACCTCCTGAGACAAAATAATATAATAAGGTGCAGCGCTAAAATGATGTAAATCTCAATATAATAAAGTGCAATACAATGCTGGGAAATGATCTTAATAACCTATAAAGTGCAGGTACTACTTAATTCAAGTGCCAGTTCAGTCAGCAGGGCAAATGCATGAAGTGACTACAGTGTAAATGCACATCCATCAAAGTGCAAATAGTGCCTATAAGGTGATAAAATCCATATAGCAATCACTGAATAAACCTGAAGCTTCAGATATAAGTGATCCTTAGTGAGTCTTCAGGTGATAAATAGCAGAATTACGCACTCACCAGATGCGTAATACCATCACGCATTTGAGAAGAATATCTCAGTGGGTCAGCTGGATCATCATATGGACACCTCTACCCTGGTATGGACTCCCCTCTGGGTCATCAATGGGATGCAGTACCTTTCACCTCTAAAACTGAAATGGAAACACAACTCAATCCAGAGTATCTTTTGTTGCCCAGCATGTAGTTATCAGGTTTACTGTTACTAGGAGTCATGGCACAACTGGGAGGGGTTATTTAACAAAGATGGAACTGCAACCATCTCACAGATGTCTAGGCCGTCCATAGAAGTTACCACCTCGACAGGCGTGTTTTTCTGATGAGAAGGGTTGAAGAAAACCGCCATGCAAGTGCACTGCAGTTAGCTGTATGCAGGCTCAGAATACAGAGTTGTCTTCCAGAAGTGGGATGGAAACTAATCCGGTTCGGGCTGATCCTATATCTGTAAACACGGCAGAATTCATCCGGCTGCTTCTGTCACATGATCAATAAACACCAATGACCCAGTGCCACTGGAAGCCATGCATGCCCATGCCACCACACTGCCTCCGCCCATGCCATCACACTGCCTCCACCATGTTTTACAGATGTGTGCTTTGGATCATGAGCTGTTCCAAGCCTTCTCCACACTTTTTTTTCCCCGTCTTTCTGGTACAGATTCATCTTAGTTTCATCCGTCCAAAAAATGCTTTTCCAGAACTGGTCTGGCTTTTTTAAATGTCTTTTGGCAAAGTCTAATCTGGTTTTTCTATTCTTCAGGCTTATGAATGGTTTGCATCTTGTGGTGAGCCCTCTGTATTTGCTCTCGTGAAGTCTTCTCTTGATTGTAGACTTTGACAATGATACGCCCACCTCCTGGAGAGCGTCCTTCGTGTGTCTGGATGTTGTGAATGGGTTTTTCTTGACCATAGAGAGGATCCTGCGATCATCCACCACTGTTGTCTTCCATGGACGTCCATGCCTTTTTATGTTGAGCTCACCAGTGCATCGTTCTTCCCTCCAGAATGTCCCAAACTGTTGATTTGGTCACTCTTAATGTTGCTGCGATCTCTCTGATGGATTTGTTTCATTTTTGAAGCCTTACAATGGCCTGTTTCACTTGCATGGACAGATCCTTCGAACGCATGATGGAGGTTCACAGCAATACATTCCAAATGTACATTTCGCACTTAGAATCAACTCCAGACCTTTTACCTGCTTAATTGATGAAGAAATAATGGAGTAGCCCACACCTGGCCATAAAACAGTTTTTGATTCCATTTTCCAATTACTTTTGGTCACTTGAAAAAGGGGAGGTGGCTACTCTTAAGTGCTGTAATTCCTAAACCCTTCCTCCAATTTGCATGTACATACCTTGAAATTATACGAGTGCGCACTGTCTGCCCATATCCATTATATATCTGTAGTTTGAATAGGTTTTGGTAAATACCTGGGAAAAAAACTAAATCTCATCAATTCTTAGTTTATGCTGTTGTGTTGTTTTTTTTTTTAAGAAGTCAAGAACACAACTGATTGGTTTCTTATGCTGCTTTTCCCTCTCCTGGTCTAAAGCTGCTGTACAGTGACTGCAGTGGGCCGACACCAAGTCAGGTTCACTTTTTGTATGTAACAACCTCTGTTCAATGATGGATTAAGCTGTTGCCACCCACGCAACACATGTGCAGCGGCGAAAGGGTGGGCCCCAATGTGCACATGCTGCACGTATGCATTTCTGTGCGGAGAGCATGGCAAATACTGCTCTGTCCCCACTAATCGGTAGCCAGCTGGACTGCCCCAGGATCACATAACCATTGTGACAGCCAATCACAATTGGTCACATGATCCTTCCCACCCTTCAAGGCGTGAACCTTTTAGAGAGATGCCAGAAAGGGTTCGGTGTGGGTCTTCTAATCTGCCCGGACTTAAACAAAGAGCCTTTTGCCTTCTTTTTTTTGTTATGGTTTTATAAAATATAAAAACATTGTAAAATGATGATTACAACAGTCCGTAACTATCCAGCTCCGATCTGCCAACTAGGTTTAGCCGGTTTAAGCCGCGGCATTGGTTGGGGAGCTCCAGAACTGGAATAGAGGAAAAAAAAAACCTGTTCGCAGTTTGAACTCCTGACCCAGCAGACGCTGTTCCTTTTTGCATGCTCTCGGCCCGTCCAGAAGGAAGGATTGGTTTAGCAGAAAAGCTGGCAAGCCGAGCTCAGAAGTCATGTAAGGATTAAGTCAGATTTGTGAGAAAAGGGCTCCTTTTTAAACAAAAAGGCTGCAGCCAAAGCCAAGACTGCAGGCTGAGGAATGCAATATTTCAGCAAAGCTGTCATGGAGTGACACTGGAATTCAGCATCACTCACCTGGCCCGGGTTCTTCCCTTGTTGAGTGCCAGCGATGGAGAGAGGCAGGCGATGGACACGGTCTTCCCATCAGTCTTTATCCCAATTTTAAATGGTCTTTCTGGCCAAAAGGCAACTCCCAGCAGCTCGGGGATAAGCCGTCATTGTGAAGTATTGCGTTCTGTGGTTGTACATTGAGGTTGCTGTAAAAGATGGAAGTATACTGCTTTCCCAGTCTAGAGAAGGGTGGTAGAATCCCCCCACAATGGACTCCATAGCATCTTGCCATCATTTCCGTGAAGGAAAAACTTAAATTCAGCAAAGTTGAGCTTGTCTTTGGTGACAATTTGACACCTTTTTTTTGGGATAGGAGTCAAATTTTGCCACAAATTCACCAAAGGCAACCTCCAATGTTGACAGATTTTGCTGATCCTCCCTAGAGCCTACTGGACCAGAAATTATGACAATCATTTCCAGAGCCTACTGGACCTGTGAATTATGCTGCTCATTCCTGGAGCCCACTGGCCAGAAAACTGCCAATCGTGTCTATAGCCTACTGGACCAGATATTATGACAATCCTTTCCAGAGCCTGCTGGACCTGAGAATTATGCTGCTCATTCCTGGAGCCCACTGGCCAGGAAACTGCCAATCGTGTCTATAGCCTACTGGACCAGATATTGTGATAGTTTCCTGGCCAGTGGGCTCCAGGAATGAGCAGCATAATTCTCAGGTCCAGTAGGCTCTGGAAATGATTGCCAATCGTGTCTATAGCCTACTGGACCAGATATTATGACAATCATTTCCAGAGCCTACTGGACCTGAAAATTATGCTGCTCATTCCTGGAGCCCACTGGCCAGGAAACTATCACAATATCTGGTCCAGTAGGCTATAGACACGATTGGCAGTTTCCTGGCCAGTGGGCTCCAGGAATGAGCAGCATAATTCTCAGGTCCAGCAGGCTCTGGAAATGATTGTCATAATATCTGGTCCTGTAGGCTATAGACACGATTGGCAATCATTTCCAGAGCCTACTGGACCTGAGAATTATGCTGCTCATTCCTGGAGCCCACTGGCCAGGAAATTATATGCCAATCGTGCCTATAGCCTACTGGGCCAAAAATTGACCATTTCCAAAGCCTACTTGATCAGAAATGTATGCCAATCATTCCTAAAGCCCACTAGGCTACAAATCATGCCTAGAGCCTACCGGACTATAAATGACCATTTATAGCCTACTGGACCAAAAATTTATGCTATTCATTCCTGGAGCCCACTGAACCAGTACACATTGCCAATCCTGCCTAGAGCCTATTGGACCAGAATTTATGACAATCATTTCCAGAGCCTACTGGACCTGAGAATTATACTGCTCATTCCCGGAGCCCACTGGCAAGGAAACTGCCATAATTTCTTGCCCAGTAAGCTATAGGCATGATTGGCAATCATTTCCAGAGCCTACTGGGCCTGAGAATTATGCTGCTCATTCCTGGAGCCCACTGGCCAGGAAACTATGCCAATCTTGTCTATAGCCTACTGGGCCAGAAATTGACCATTTCCAAAGCCTACTTGATTAGAAATGTATGCCAATCATTCCTAAAGCCCACTGGGCTACAAATCACGCCTAGAGCCTGTCTGACTACAAATGACCATTTAGAGCCTACTGAACCAAAAAGTTATGCTATTCATTCCTGGAGCCCACTTGGTCAGAACACAATGCCGATCCTGCCTAGAGCCTACTGGACCAGAAATTGACAATCTTTTCCAGAGCCTACTGGACCAAAAATTTATGCTATTCATTCCTGGAGCCCACTTGGCCAGAACAGAATGCCAATCATGCCCAGAGCCTACTGAGGCAGAAACCTATGCTGATCATCCCTAGAGCCCACTGGGACACAAATTTTATGCCGGTCATTCCTAGAGCCCACTGAGACGCATCATGCTAATCATTCCTAGAGCCCACTGTGCCACAAATGATGTTAGGAATTTGGAAAACGCTGCTGATGCCTGAACATGGTGCCTTCATTCTGGAGAAAAAAAAAAGGCATTGTCAGGGGGAAGTACTGTGATCTCAGGCGATACCTGAAAGTGGTGTTTTTACATACATATTTCCTTTGGATGCGCCTAAAGCAGACGTAAGCTTTAAAATGTAAAAAGTCTAGAAAGTGTTGTGGTTTTTTGAGCCATGTAAATTCTTTTCTGAAAAAAACCTTCTGCTTCTCGTTGTTTTGTGCGCATTGTACGGTGACATGCGCCATGTGCTGGTACACTGTGGTTCCCTCCCAGCTTCTGTAAGATGCCAGGAATGGAGCCTGGGCTAAGTTAACGCCTGTGCGCATTATCAGATGTTGGCCAATGGCTGAAGAGGATGAGGGATCCAGAAGTAGCAGCCAAGGAGACAGAACAGCAACTGGCTGCATAGGTTGGCCAGTACTGAAGGGAAGGGAATATTACACTAACGTACTAAATGGAAGGGATCAACGAGACCCAGGGGCGGACTGACAACTCATGGGGCCCCCGGGCAATAGGGGATCATGGGGCCCCTGTATCCTTGCCCAAACTCAAAAAAGCCTATGAAAAAGGTACCAGGGGCATCTCAGGGGGGCCCCCTACTGACCCTGGGCCCTCGGGCAGCGCCAGAGTTTCCAAATGGTCAGTCCGCCCCTGACGAGACCACCTTGATTTGGTCAGTCGTGAACCCCTACTGGATCACAAATGATGCCAATTATTCCTAGAGCCTACTGGGCTGCAAACTATGCCATTCGTTCCTAGAGCTTTCTGAGCCACAAATTATGCTGATCGTCCCTAGAGCCCACTATTACACTAACCACATTCCGCTCAACAAGACCACCTTGCTGCGGTCAGTTATGAACCCTTACTGGGCCACAAATTATGCCAATTATCCCTAGAGCCTACTGGGTCACAAATTGTGTAGATTATCCCTAGAGCCCACTATCTCTAACCTACTAATTCAGGTCAACCAGACTACCTTGTTCCAGTCAGTTGTGAACCCTTATTGGACCACAAATTATGCTGACTATCCCTAGAGTCCACAATTACACTAACCTACTAATTCTGAAACAAGACCGCCTTGTTTCAGGCAATTGTGAACTATCACTGGGCCACGAATTATGCTGATCATCCCTACAGCCAACTGGGTCACCAATTGTTGATCATCCCTAGAGCCCATTATCTAACCTACTAATTCCTCTCAACAAGACCACCTTGTTTCAGTCTATTGTGGACCCATATTGGACCACAGATTATGCTGACCATCTCTAGAGCCCATTATCTAGCCTACTAATTCAGGTCAACAAGACCACCTTGTTTTGGTCAGTAGTCAATCCTTACTGGGCCATAAATTATTTTTATCATCCTTTGAGCCCACTATCACAAGACCACCTTGTTTTGGGCAGTCGTGAACCCTCGCTGTGCCACTAATTCTGCTGATCATCCCTACAGCCAACTGGGTCACAAATTTTTGATCATCCCTAGAGCCCATTATCTAACCTACTAATTCAGGTCAACAAGACTACCTTGTTTTTGGTCAGTAGTGAATCCTTACTGGGCCATAAATTTTGATCATCCTTTGAGCCCACTATTACACTAACATGCTGACTTAGGTCAACAAGACCACCTTGTTTTGGGGCAGTCGTGAACCCTCACTGGGCCACCAATTCTGCTGATCATCCCTACATCCAACTGGGTCACAAATTGTTGATCATTCCTAGATTCCATTATCTAACCTGCTAATTCAGGTCAACAAGACCACCTTGTTTCAGTCGGGTTGTGAACCCTCACTGGGCCACAGATTATGCTGTATATCCCCCCTTCCTTTCCTCTGTTATGCTTTCCTGTAGTTTGTGGATTTGATGGTAGTCTGTGCACACCTACGCATTTTGGCACGCATTCACAACTTGACTTCTACTGTAGAATGAAAATCTGTATCTGATGCTAGGCCTTGATAAAAAAAAAACGAAAAAAAAAAACCCCCTTTCCATCAAGAGTGAAGTCGTATTTAAGCTCCAAAGCCTATAGGAAATTCTCAGACGTTTTCTTCAAAGAGTGTGATAAGACTGGTCGGCAGCGAGATGGGTGACAGGTCCTGGACCCGTATGAAAGGATTGACCTCCAAGTCCATCAACTCTTCCCTCGTAGCTGAGATGACTTAAGTGGATGGATTTTTGGAAGCGGCTTTCACATACACCTAATACTCTGCTAACAGCTGATAAGATGGAATACTCTGCTATGAATTGTCCAGACGGAGGAACAAGAATATATCGCCAATCGTTATTGGCCCATCTCCACCAAGATCATTACAATGCCTTCCCAAAATCTTCCACTGACAGCCCTCCATAAGACTTTTTTTTTTTTTTTTTTTTTAATCTCTTGCCTGGTGGGATCTTTCATTGTAGTCATTAGGATTTTTTTTTTGTCATTTTTCATTCTCTCGTGCCTGATCTGCGAGCGCTGATCCCGTGACACAGACTTGGTACCCCTTCCAAGATGGTTGGGCACACGCCAGTTTGAGAAATGCCCTATTGTTATCATGCCAGAGACTGGATGGGATACAGTACAGCTTCATTAGAATCCGCTTGCCAGAGGGAAGGGAATATTACACCAACCAACTAATTGGAGGGGGTCAACGAGACGACCTTGGTTCGGTCAGCCGTAGACCCCCCCCCCCCTTCCTCTCAGCCATCCAATCTTGCCGTCTTATTGATTTGGTGGTATTACTTCACCGCAGACAAATTGGCAGTGGCACTGTGCCTTTTATTAGCAGCGTGACAAATTAATAACATGTTTTTTTGTAGCCAACTAAAGCGTCTTCTAAAGGTTTATCAGATAGTTTGTTTTTTTTATGTTTTTTAGTTTGTGGTTTTTTTTATGTTTTTTAGTTTGTGGTTTTTTTTATGTTTTTTAGTTTGTGGTTTTTTTTATGTGTTTTAGTTTGTGTTTTTTTATGTGTTTTAGTTTGTGTTTTTTTGTGTTTTTTAGTTTGTTTTTTTTGTGTGTTTTAGTTTGTGGTTTTTTGTGTTTTTTAGTTTGTGTTTTTTAGTTTTTTTTTGTGTGTTTTAGTTTGTGTTTTTTGTGTGTTTTAGTTTGTGTGTTTTAGTTTGTGTTTTTGTGTTTTTTAGTTTGTTTTTTGTGTGTGTTTTTAGTTTGTTTTAGTTTTTTTAGTTTTTTTGTTTTAGTTTGTGTTTTTTAGTGTGTGTTTTTTAGTGTGTGTTTTTTAGTGTGTGTTTTTTAGTGTGTGTTTTTTAGTGTGTGTTTTTTAGTGTGTGTGTGTTTTAGTGTGTGTTTTTTTAGTGTGTGTTTTATGTTTTATGTTTTATTTTTTCAAAAGATAAAGTATCACTCCGACATTGTCTAAGCAAAAAATAAATCCAGCTTATGGGTCAGTTTTTACATTTTGCCAAGTTGTTGTTTCTCAAAGCTGGGGCCTATGTTGGTGTGGAGATTCTTCTGCTTTGTGTTGAAGATTTTGGTGGTGGTGGTGGGGGGGGGGGGGGGGTAGGTGGCATTCTAATCTGATGTCTATTTGTCCCAGTGACCGACTACTGCACGTATATTTTGAATGGTGAGAGGATCACCAATCACGCCTAAAGTGACTGGACTGGCCAGCATGTTGATCTGCACCCGATCATAGAATAAATGATGTGCGTAGTGATATGATGAAAGCAAGTCTAGAAGTTGACCAGAAAACATTGTTTTATAAGGTTCTTGTTGAAAACATTTTTTAGTCTCATAAAACCTAGGTTTTTGTAAAAACGTTTATTTTTTACATATTTATATTTCTATAATTTTACCTGCTTCTGTTTTGAAGATGTTGAGCACGTGCCATGGTTTACAATATTTATGTACTTCTTTTTTTTTTGTTGCTTGAACTTTAGGTTCTGGATTGAGAATTGGCAGGGTGATTTTCGTATACTTTTTTTTTTATTTTCATGCGATAATTTGTTTTTGGGAGAAACAGAAGATAAGTGAGCGCTTATGTGACAATATATACTAAGCAGCAGCTGTACACCAGAAAAGGCACCGTATCAAACCTTCAATAGCATATATATGTAAAGGGAGGGAGGTGCAGCGCTATATATGCAGACAAATGATGAATAAACACCGATAATGCACAATAATAAACGGTGACTGTAAGTTAATAACGCCACTAAATGGTGGCTAAGGTGAGAAAAGTAAACAGTCCAATGAAGGAGTGCTCTTAAGATCCAGGGTGATCTTCAGACGTCCAGTAAAAGGACCATCGGGTGATAAAATATAAAGACTGCGCACTCACCAGATACGCAATCTTTATGCGCATTTGTGTAAATATCACTGGACCTCCTGTGTCATCATCCTGGTCTGGTCAGATCTGGTCAGCATATCCCTCATGGCCTGGTACCCGGATGAATGCAGCTTTTCTGTAGATTTGGCCGGCTCCCACCAGAACAGATGCGCATAATCAAAGCGCAATTTGTTGAACGGTGTACTTCAACCGGGAATCAGCAGGAAGCTCCCTGATTTTACTGCTCCTGCCGATGTCAAGGCTCCAGGACCAGGGAGAGGCTCTCCCTGGTCCTGGAGCCTTGACAGCGGCAGGAGCAGTAAAATCAGGGAGCTTCCTGCTGATTCCCGGTTGAAGTACACCGTTCAACAAATTGCGCTTTGATTATGCGCATCTGTTCTGGTGGGAGCCGGCCAAATCTACAGAAAAGCTGCATTCATCCGGGTACCAGGCCATGAGGGATATGCTGACCAGATCTGACCAGACCAGGATGATGACACAGGAGGTCCAGTGATATTTACACAAATGCGCATAAAGATTGCGTATCTGGTGAGTGCGCAGTCTTTATATTTTATCACCCGATGGTCCTTTTACTGGACGTCTGAAGATCACCCTGGATCTTAAGAGCACTCCTTCATTGGACTGTTTACTTTTCTCACCTTAGCCACCATTTAGTGGCGTTATTAACTTACAGTCACCGTTTATTATTGTGCATTATCTGTGTTTATTCATCATTTGTCTGCATATATAGCGCTGCACCTCCCTCCCTTTACATATAGATAATTTGTTTTTATTAACTGTTTCATTTGTATTTTGTTTTAGTTTAACTGTTAATTTTTTTTTTTTTTTAGTACTGTAGTGATTTTTATTTAGTATTGTTTTATTTGGCATTTTTAACTTTAAAGTTGTATTTAGGAGGGGCGGATTTTTTCTATATTTTTGGGGGACCTTGGTATTTTGGGCCGCCTTATATTTTTGGGGGACCTTGGTATTTTGGGCCGCCTTATATTTTTGGGGGACCTTGGTATTTTGCGCTGCCTTATATTTTTGGGGGACCTTGGTATTTTGGGCCGACTTATATTTTTGGGGGACCTTGGTATTTTGGGCCGACTTATATTTTTGGGGGACCTTGGTATTTGGGCCGACTTATATTTTTGGGGGGCCTTTGGTATTTTGGGCCGACTTATATTTTTGGGGGGCCTTTGGTATTTTGCGCTGCCTTATATTTTTGGGGGACCTTGGTATTTTAAGCCGACTTATATTTTTGGGGGGCCTTTGGTATTTTGGGCTGACTTATATTTTTGGGGGGGCCTTTGGTATTTTGGGCCGACTTATATTTTTGGGGGGCCTTTGGTATTTTGGGCCGCTTTATATTTTTTGGGGGGGCCTTGGTATTTTGGGCCGCTTTATATTTTTGGGGGGGCCTTGGTATTTTGGGCCGCTTTATATTTTTGAGGAGGCCTTGGTATTTTGGGCCGCTTTATATTTTGGGGGGGCCTTGGTATTTTTTGGCTTTTTTTTAATTTTTTTTTTTTTGGGGTGGTGGGGGGTTTTATTAAACATTGGCCTCAAATGTCGCCATGTGGACTGCCTAGCCAAAATTGGTGGGGGAAAAAGTATCATACAACTTTTGAGTTCTGACAGCCCTGAGGTTTACTACTACCTAGGAAGAAATATCTTTCTTAAAAGAAAAAAAACGGTTTTCGAAATAAAAGGAGCTTTTGTAACCCTCGGGAGCCATTTAAACAGTAGCTTTCATATTCTTGAAGGCCCATCTAGTCATGGCTCCTGATCCATCCAGCAAGATATTGGCTGTGCACCTCGACTGCGCAGAACAGCCGCTTGTCAGAATCTCGCCAGTCCTGCTAGAGCATGTTCTGCGCACTCCCATCGAATTCTATGCACAGCCAGTATCTTGCTGGAACAGACAGGTGAGTAGAAGGCTGTCAGGGGCCCTACAGAATATTTGCTTTTTTTTTTCTTGGAAGGGACCCTCCAGAAGATTGAGCTACACTTTGTTGGTCACCATTTTGGTGAAATGCATTGGAGAGGCATGTCGGTAAAATGAAAATGGTCAATTTTTACTTGAATTGACTACAAACCTACGTTAAATCTCAGCGTTGTTGGAAAATTGGCTCCATCTGCTACTAAAATGAAGTTGGGGAAACTTTCATAGTAATGAAGTTTTGGCGCACTTGGGAAAAAAACTTGGATCTGTTTTAGCAAGTGTTGTAGGGACGTCTCTGGTATATAGAGTCAAACGGCCTCTGTTGGTATTGGGATGGAGTTGAGTATTGTGACGGGAGTCACTTTGGGTGGGGGGGCCCATAGAACACAGCTCCCTTTGGAGAGGTGGGGAGATCTGTCTCAGCTCCCCATATCCCTATTATGTGTAAGTCACCCTGTGCCTGTTAGGGGTACAGGGTGATCTGTCCTAATATTGGGGTGGGGGGTTGTTGATTGTTTAATGTGGTTGCATCCCATTGTTCTATTGTCTTGCTTGGGAGCAAACTATTATGGGATATATGTGTTTGTGTATTGGCTTGGTGGGGGGGTGTCTCCAGCAGCCCTCCCTCCTGATGGTACTGTCTGCTGGTGTGTCTCTTGTTACTACATGTAGATTGCCCCGCCCTGTGTCATTATGCAGGGAGTGGGGAATGCCCTCTGTATATATCTTGTATTTGTGTTAAAGTAGTAGGTTTCCTGGTTTGCTTCAAGACTGGTGTCGTCTAGTCTTGTATGGTCAGCGGTGGTGTCAGTGGTCTGTGTTCGGACGGAGAAGCGGTAGTCTAACGGAAGTACCCAAGTGCAGTCTGGGGTCGGTTCCGTTACAAGCATCTCATTTATGCCAGTCATGTTGAATATCCCGTCACCACTTGGAGATCTATGGTAGAGTGTGGCCCTTACATGCTGCCAGTCTTCATATTTCATAACTGATTGAAAGATTTTAGTTTTGTTGGAGTCTTTACCCACCTTTTTTTTTTTATTTTTTTTGTCAATTTTAATGTTTTTAACTTGTTTAATTTTTATATTTAGTTGCTTTTATGTATGTTGTGATCTTGTATCAAGTTGCTGTTTGGTCAGCTTGCATTAATTATATCACTTGGATGATCTGTATACAGCTGTGGTTCATTTAATTCTGTATGATTTGTACTTTACATAACTCTAATCCCTGTAATAAAAAAAAAATTGGCGTGATTACATTTTTAAATACTTTAAAAGAACATGGTTTTGGTAAGCTTTTTTTTTTTTTTTTTTTTTTTTTTTTTTTCTGCTTTATGCCATCAGTCAGTGTAGAGGCCTGTTGACTTTCTTTTGTGCGTGTTGTTGATGAGACTTTTTGGAGCATTTTTTTTATATGGGCCCTCAACATGCATATAGAGGCCAAAAAACATGCCAGATTTATCTGCCAATTCACCGGATGTGTGTTGACATTTATATTCTGTGGGGTGCTGAAGGGTCAGGTGGGTTTTTTTTTTTTTTTTCCTCCACCATGTTGCATCTTTGGCTTTTTTTCTCATTTCCTGACCACGCTTGGGGCAAAAGAGCGTGGAGCAGTTGTGGGCTCCAGCCTGCCCCTGCTCTAAGGTGCTGACTTATAATTAGAGCAGATACTGCTGTTGTGGCCTCTGTCTGATGGCCCATTTATAAAATGCAGGCCGTGGTGCAGGGGCGGACTGACAACTCATGGGGGCCCCCTGGGTAATAGAGGATCATGGGGCCCCTGTGTCCTCTCCCCCCACACTCAAACCAAACCCAAAAAAGCTTATGAAGGGTACCAGGGGCATCTCATGGAGGCCCCCTACTGACCACGGGCCCTTGGGCAGTGCCTGAGTTACCAAATGGTCAGTCAGCCCCTGCCGTGGTGTGAAGCTGCGGTGCTCCATGGACTTCCCTGCTTAAATGTGGGGCGACTTTAAAAGTAGTTGGAGATTTTTTTCTCTTGGTCCTTACAACACGCTTAGTAATCCCTTTCATGTCTAGAAAAGTAAAGCACAGAAAAAATACTTGAAGATCCTGCCAATCTCGTTCATGGAGACCCACTTCCTGTCCTTCCTGACCACGCTAAAAGGGAAGTAGGTCATCCTAGTGTGGTCAATTGGCACCTAGGAGATGCAGGATGCTGTACCTATGCACAGGGGTTCCTGTTCTCCTGTAGTCAGGTTTGGGGCTTTCTGACCACGCTCAAAGGGAAGTAGGTCATCCTAGTGTGAGCACCCACTTCCTGTCCTCAAAGGGGAGTAGGTCATCCTAGTGTGAACACTACAGGATGCTGTACCTATGCACAGGGGTTCCTGTTCTCCTGTAGTCAGGTTTGGGGCTGACACCCTTCCGAAGCAACTCCACACTTTGTGACCACAGCTCTGAGACTTGTAATGTCATTGGCAGCATCATTTTTCAGTTTCCCCAGCTCACTTCCCCACTCCCAGCCCTCCACAGCTTGAGTAAAAGTGGTTCTGCGACGTGTGATCTTTTCAGTCCCCTTTCCCAACCCTAAAACCTAGAGCAGGGGTGTCAAACTGGCGGCCCTCCAGCTGTTGCCAAACTAAAAGTCCCATGAGGCATTGCAAGATTGACAGTTACAGAATGACTCTCAAGGGCAGAGGCATTATGGGACTTGTAGTTTCACAACAGCTGGAGGGCCGTCGGTTTGACACCCCTGACCCAGAGGAAGCGGAGTGCCTAGTTGTCACAAGACCACCAATAACCTTTCTAAAATCAAGATTTTAGATGGCTTAGTTTTTATGTAAATAGAAGGCATGTTCTAAAAACCTCTAGAGTTGGTGATGATGGATTTTAGTAGCCTTTGAATATATGCTTGCTTTAGGAGAGTGGAGGGTTCTGTAGATGGATGACTTGGCAGTCATGTGGCTTTGACAGGCTGCCTGACTGGGCTTTCGGTGGTGATTAGGTTGGCTGTTAGTTGGTGGTGGTGTTGTGGTTGGGCGTTGGTTGTTGCCTTTTTAGGTATTTAGTTTTGATTACATTGAGCTAAAATCCTTCTTGTAAATCCCCCACCTTCCTGCCTGAAGAAAAGTTACTGGGACCAAAAAAGGGGTGTTAACCCCACAATTTCAAAAACAGTTTTAAAACAAATTTTGACTGGAAATGCAATATACAGTATCTCCCAGAAGTGAGTCCATGCCTCATATGTGATTCTATCTTTTCATGTGACAACACTGAAGAAATGACACTTTGCTACAATGTGACGTAGTCAGTGTACAGCTTGTATAACATGTACATTTGCTGTCCCCTCAAAATAACTCAACACACCACCATTAATGTCTAAAAGTGAGCCCACCCCTAAGTGATTAGGTCCAAATTGGGCCCAATTAGCCATTTTTCCTCCCTGGTGTCATGTGACTCCTTAGTGTTACAAGGTCTCAGGTGTGAATGGGGAGCGGGTGGGTTACATTTGGTGTTATCGCTCTCACTCTTACTGGTCACTGGAAGTTCAACATGGCACCTCATGGCAAAGAACTCTCTGAGGATCTGAAAAAGAAGAATTGTTGCTCTACATAAAGATGGCCTAGGCTATAAGAAGATTGCCAAGACCCTGAACCTGAGCTGCCGCACGGTGGCCAAGACCATACAGCGGTGTAACAGAACAGGTTCCACTCAGAACAGGCCTCGCCATGGTCCACCAAAGAAGTTGAGTGCACGTGCTCAGCATCATATCCAGAGGTTTTCTTTGGGAAATAGACGTATGAGTGCTGCCAGCATTGCTGCAGAGGGTGAAGGGGTGGGGGGGTCAGCCTGTCAGTGCTCGGACCATACGCCACACACTGTATCAAATTGGTCTGCATGGCTGTCGTCCCGGAAGGAAGCCTCTTCTAAAGATGATGACCAAGAAAGCCCGCAAACCGTTTGCTGAAGACAAGCAGACTAAGGACATGGATTACTGGAACCATCTCCTGTGGTCTGACACCAAGATAAACTGATTTGGTTTAGATGGTGTCAGGCGTGTGTGATGGCAACCAGGTGAGGAGTACAAAGACAAGTGTGTCTTGCCTACAGTCAAGCATGGTGGTGGGAGTGTCATGGTCTGGGGCTGCATGAGTGCTGCCGGCACTGGGGAGCTACAGTTCATTGAGGGAACCATGAATGCCAACATGTACTGTGACCTACTGAAGCAGAGCATGATCCCCTCCCTTCGGAGACTGGGCCGCAGGGCAGCATTCCAACATAACGACCCCAAACACACCTCCAAGACCACCACTGCCTTACTAAAGAAGCTGAGGGTAAAGGTGATGGACTGGCCAAGCGTGTCTCCAGACCTGAACCCTATTGAGCATCTGTGGGGCATCCTCAAACGGAAGGTGGAGGAGCGCAAGGTCTCTAACATCCACCAGCTCCGTGATGTCGTCATGGAGGAGTGGAAGAGGATTCCAGTGGCAACCTATGAAGCTCTGGTGAACTCCATGCCCAAGAGGGTTAAGGCAGTGCTGGAAAATAATGGCGGCCACACAAAATATTGACACTTTGGGCCCAATTTGGACCTTGTCACTTAGGGGTGGACTCACTTTTGTTGCTGGCGGTTTAGACATTAATGGCGGTGTGTTGAGTTATTTTGAGGGGACAGCAAATTTCCTTGTTATACAAGCTGTACACTGACTACGTCACATTGTAGCAAAGTGTCATTTCTTCAGTGTTGTCACATGAAAAGATAGAATCAAATATGGTGGACTCGCTTCTGGGAGATACTGTATAATTCGTAAAACCAAATAGGATGCATGTTTCTATATAAATCGTAATCCATTTTTTTTTTTTTTATTTCGTTTACACGGAACTGGCTGCCCATGTCCATCCCCTAAACATTTTTTTGTTTTTTTATTTTAGGCTGACAGGGAATGAACCTTTGACAATTCTCTCTCTGACCTCAGAACCGGAGGGAGCGGCAGACAAAGCACACTACAAAATCTGTGACCGCCTCAAGCTTGAGCGCAAGCAACGCAGGATGTGCCGGAGAGACCCGGGAGTAGCGGAGACCCTCTTAGAGGCTATTAGCATGAGCGCTCAAGAGTGCGAGTACCAATTCCACTTCGAGCGCTGGAACTGTACTCTGGAGGGACGATACCGGGACAGCTTGCTTAATCGAGGTAAGTCCACCATGGAAACTTTTTTACAATTTATTCAATAAAAATGTGGTCGATATATCCAACAAAATATTGCTATACGTACATTTGAAGCCTTTCACATTGGGCTATCAGTAGTTTTTTTTTTTTTTTTTTTGTGTGTGACCCCATTGG